>NW_012267232.1:8101563-8124453 GCF_000151885.1 Dipodomys ordii | reverse complement strand
TGAGGCCCTGGGTTCAATTCCTCAGCACCACATAAGCAAAAAGAAAAAAGCCGGAAGTGGCGCTGTGGCTCAAGTGGTAGAGTGTTCGCCTTGAGCTGAAGAGCTGAGGGACAGCGCTCAGGCCCAGAGTTCAGGCCCATGACCGGACCCAAAAAAAAAAGAAAGAAAGAAAGAAAGAAAGACAAACTACACTTTAATAAGAGTAGCAAATAAATTCAGATAGAGAGAAGATTATGGATTAGAACAATCCAATACTCCTCTGAATCTCCACAATTCTAAACAAAGCATCTGGTATATGCCTATAGCTTAGGTGAGAGAGGGAAGAAAGGAAATAGCAAACAGTAGATGATTAGGGACAGGTAAAATCCATAAATATTGAACTTTTATTTACAAACTAAACAACTGACCCTAACAAAACACTAAACAAAATGGTAGTGAATGGGGGAGAACCTGCCCCTCTATTCAGTCAAAAAAGGGAGAGGGGCTATAAGTGAAAGAGTACAGGAAAAGCCTAGAGAAGCTCCACAGGACAAGGTGTCATGACACAAATACAGGTTAAAATAGGACACCCATGCCCTGTACATTAGGTAGACAATGTACCTGTTCACTGCTAGGTGGAACAAGTGTCTTCCAAGTGTCATTTCACAGTCAAACTTCTTGACTTGGTTTATATTCCAAGACCTGATGGCTCCCTATTCTAATGACAGGGTGAATAACCACCAAGAGAAACAATATGGCTTCAGGAGTCTGGTTGTAAAATATGACCAAACAATAATAAGCAATGAAATATGCTATTTTAAAATATGTTTATATATTTTTATTATATAGTAATACAGAGGGGTTACAGTTACATGAGCAAGGTATTGAGTCCATTTCCTATCGAGCATTGTTACCCCCTTCTTTGTTTTTCCCTTACCCTCCCTTTCCTCCCCACCTTCCCAACTCCTCCCTCACCCCCCTACAAGTTGTAAAGTTCATTTTCAACATAGTGTCTTGTACATCTTGTCGTTACAATGGGTCACCCTGTATCCTTATTTCAGCGTTTTGTTATTTTCCTTCCCCTCTCCAAATTAGAAAAATGTATATAAAAGATGCAGGGCACAGGAATCAAATACAGTGACAACAAGGGTTGTACCACGGGGGAAGAACATACAAAGAAAAAAAAATCACATAGTACATTATAAGTACGTTTAAAAAGAACAGCAAGAAAGATAAAAGTCTCTTGTGTCCTTATCTTGGGGTTCATTTTGCTCAACATCAGCTGATATGGTCATATGTACATAGTTTTTTTTTAACCTCTTCTGCTTGTCCTATACATATATACTAGTTATTGCAGATAAGGGAAACCTTAGGACCTGTGTTTCTTTGGGTCTGGTTTACTTCACTTAATGTAATTTTTTCCAAGTCAGACAAATATTTTAAAGACTATAATACATTTTCTTGAAAGTGTGAATTGAGATTGTATTAAATATGATGCATTGATGTTCATCGGTGAAGTCTCATGGATTATAAATTGAGAACAATAAAGCTATTTTGTGGAATTATATGGTTATTATTTAGTATAGAAACATTCTTTCCATTTTGGAAACAGTTGGTTATGGGAGGATGAATCTATAAATTATGAGAAATAAGTTTTATTTCTTCTAGTATTGAGAGGAACAACTGTTACATTTTACCTGTATTAAGGCAGCAACTAAATTCAACACAATTCTCCATTGTGGTATCTGGCTAGAGGCTAAGCACAGTTAAACACTAAAATACTCATAGAGACTTTGCTATCTGCAAGTCCTGCTACTAAAAATCCGATGATGGCTAAGCCAATGACAATTTTCCCCATGAAGATGTCTCATGTCTTTCTTTTCCCTTCAATCCCTGTGTTTTTCTGGGACCAATAGACTACAACAGAAATAGGATCTTGTTCTATACCACCACTAGCCCTGAGAGGTTTTGTAGATTTGACTTCCTTCTACCTGGACTCTCCTTTCCTCATAGTGGGTAGCTCCATGAGTTCCTCTGACAGGACCTTGTGGCAGATAAACAAGCATCCGTGGTCATGGCCAGATACGTGAGCAACACTGTCTTGAACAACTGATGAAGACAATTACACAAGTGACTGTGGGACAGAGGTGGGAAGAAGAAATACTGTGGATGTCAGTATGAAACTGGAGTTCTGAGTAAATCAAGTGAGTTAAGATGCTTAGTTTGGGATTGGCTTGGAACTGCAATACACTTGATCATGCATTATCAACCTTGCTATTCTTTTATTGTTCTATTAGTTCATGCACCTTGCAATTGGCATTGTTTAAATTCAGATGTAGGAAAAATCTTAGAACCTAGAGTGGTATGAAGACGATTGTTTTTAAATAGTTGCCCTCATTAAAATAGGTTGGCAATGCAAAACCCTTCACTTCACTTCTAAACACTTCCTTCCTGCTCAATGTCAACAGCAAGCTGAGAGTCACTGAACTGCATGTGGTATTTGACCTTGTCTGAATTTTCGCTGGACTACACCTCCTCCTCCCATTTTTTCCTACTTCTGAAATCCAAGCATTAGTAATATATCCTTGCAACAAAAAAAAGCTACAATTCTCTTAATGAGCTACCCTTGCATTCTGTTCTATAAGGTCAAAGGAAAGTGCACTTTATATTTGAGCCAAGCCAACTACGCCCAGCAATGTCAGAACAGGAGAACCACTTTGAACTTAACATTAATTAGCTTTTTAGTGCACTGTAAAACTTGCACTAGGTGTGAAGTACTTCATAATTACAGGGTATTATGTTCATATTCTGAAAAACTAATGCAGAAGAAGCCTAAATAAAACAAACTACATTTAGGTTTAAATTTCAAGAAAAATGTCAATGTTTTTCATGCCTGTGGGATTATTTGAAAATGATTTTAATATTGCTTTGTAAACATTCAGGAGATGGCAAACAATTGTGTTTGATATACACCAGCAAAAGTGTAACTGAACATTTATAATTTATAATAAATGACACAGAATAAGATTTTTTATTGCTGGCACTAGACTGTTTTGCAAATAAATCATTCTTCTCACCACAGCTAAAGTATGTTATTAAACACATGTTGTTTTACAGGTTATACTTTTACATGCATAATAATTTTTGTTCCTCACAAGGATTTTTGGGTTAGCTGTTCAAGTGCCATTCACGTATCTATTTTACTAGCATTAATTTAAAGGAGAGAGCAGACATCCTGTCTCATTTCTGATTTTAGAGGAAATGGTTTTAACTTTTCACCATTAAGTATTACACTGGCTGTAGGTTAGTCATATATAGCCTTTATTATATTGAGGTGTTACGTGGATTCTTAATTTCTCCAGCCTTTCATCATAAAGGGGTGTTGGATCTTTTCAAATGCTTTGTCTGTATCTATTGAGATGATCATGTGGTTCTTGTCCTTGGTTCTATTGATGTGTTGAATTCTGTTAATGCACTTGTGTATATTGAACCAGCTTTGCATCCATGGAATGAAACATAGAACTCCCCTATAATCCAGCAACCCCACTCCTGGGTATTTATCCAAATAATCATAAATAAGGCCACACTAAAACTACCAGCACAACTATGTTCATTGCAGTATTATTTAGCATAGCTAGGATATGGAATCAACCCAGATGCCCCTCAATAGATGAATGGATCAAGAAAATGTGTGTGTGAGTGTGTGTGTGTGTGTGTGTGTGTGTGTGTATCTCCAGTGGAATTCTAATTCTATGCTTCTATCAGAAAGAATGACATCGCCTCTTTCATAAGGAAATAGAAAGACTTGGGAAAAAAAAAAACATATTAAGTGAAGTAAGCCAGACTCAAAGAAACATAGGTTCCATGGTTTCCCTCATGTGTAATAATTAGTTTATGTCTAGGATAGTTCTAGCAGAGGCTCATGTACATATGTACATAGCTCAATAGCTATGTACATATAACCCTATAGAGTTATGTTAATTGAAATGAATTCCAAACCATGGAGACAATAGGTCTTTTTTTTTGGTGGTTGACCTTGTTGTTGTCAATGCACTGTACCTAGTTCTTTCTCTTTACTTTATTTCATTTTGCTTTTGCCATTGGTCTATCCCTGGCAATACACTGTCTTTGATTCTGGTACCCTGAGTCTTGTGTATACATTTGTCTGATTTGGGGAAGGGAAAAGGAATAACAAAAAGCTGAAACAAGGACAAAGGATATCCCAATGCAACAATGATACTCAAAAGATACTATGTTAGAAATGAACTTTACAACCTTGGCAGGGGATAGGGGAATGGAGTGGGGGAAGGTAGAGATAGTGGGAGTAAAATGAAGGAGTGGGTAATAATGTTTGACAAGAAATGCATTCATTGCCTTATTCATGTTAACTATAACCCTTCTATACAGCATCTTTACAACAAAATAAAATTAAAAAAAAAAAATCTTTGCCGGGCTGGGTAGGTGGCTCAGTGGTAGAGCGCTTGCCTTGCATGTCTGAAGCCCTGGGTTCGATTCCTCAGCACCACATAAGCAAAAAGAAAACAGCCGGAAGTGGCACTGTGGCTCAAGTGGTAGAGTGCTCGCCTTGAGCTGAAGAGCTGAGGAACAGCACCCAGGCCCAGAGTTCAGGCCCCACGACCGGACCCCACCCACCCCCAAAAAATCTTTGCCTTAAAAGTATTTTCCTTGCTGGATATTGGTAGCTCACACCTGTGATCCTAGCTGATCAGGTGGTTCAAAGATAGCCCAGACAAAAAGTCCCTGTGAGACTCTTATCTCCAATTAACCACTCAAAAAACTGGAAGTGGAGCTGTGGTTCATAGTGGTAGAATGCTAGCCTTGAGTAAAAGAACTCAGGGACAGTGGACAGTGCCCAGGCCATGAGTTCAAGCCACATGGTTGACAAAAAATTCTTTTCCTTAAAGAAAGAGGTAGGGAGGGAAGACATTATCCAAAAGAAAATGTATTCTTTGTCTGATGTATGCAACTATAACTCGTCTGTTTGTAGCATTTTCAAATAAAAATAATTTTACAAAAAGAATAAAAAGCCACTCTTTCTAATTCCTTCTGCATTACAATTGTAAATGCAGTCTAGAGACATGTCATTTTATACCTCAATACCTACTACGTTTCTTATTTCAATATACACTTACCTTTCATCTTCACCTCAAAGAACAGATTGTTAAGCATTAATCATTTTTCTTTTAGACAAATTATATTTTTGCATTTATTGCTACTTTATTGCCTCTTTATTTCTGAGCAATATTTTAGTGAATTACTCTATGACATTTGCCTATCCCAATGGGTTTTAGCTGGAGAAGAGTTTATTTTTTTTTTCCCTTTTTGAGGGACATTTGGCAATGTTTGGGGAGACTTGATTGTCATAACTGGTATTGCTAGTGACATCAAGAAATGGAAGCCTTCACCAGGTGGTTCTCATGAAAATAATTATTTGCACAACTGTCACTATTGACTATTAAAAACTATAGTTTATTCTTTGTTGATGGCTATTAGGTCCATTGATTGTTTGTGGCAATTTTAAAAAGGGTTTTTTTGGGGGGGAACATGCACATTCATTGTTTTGGATTAGTAACTAGATGTGGATATTCTATAAATTTGAGGAGTTGATAAATAACTGTTTTAGACATGCAATAACAATCCAACACTCATAAAATATGTATATGTTCAGTTTTATTGAATACTAGCAAGACATGTACCAAGCGTTCACCTCATATTATACTCCTTCCAGTAATATACAAGAATGTGTAGCTATTCCATACTCACATTAACACTTGGACTCCCTCCCCCCCTCCTCATCCTCCTGTTCCTTTTCTTCCTCCTCTATTTTTCAGCACACAGGTTTGAACTCAGGGCTTTACACTGCTACAGTCTTTACCACTATGCCTAATCCTGGACTAGGTAAAATTTGCATAGGGGAGTAAATTTATATTTTAAGTTTTATGATTTGATAGGATTGCACAGGTGTTACAATATAGAATATGTCCGTCAACCTCAAAATTTTCTTTTGTCTCTTTAAATTAATGCTCACTTTTATAATCATTCTACTTAAATATGTTAGCTTTGCCAATTCTCAAAATATTTTTTCATATCATGTTGTTGAACACAATGTTAACATTAGGCTGGGAAGGTGGCTCAGTGGTAGAGTGCTTGCCTTGCATGCATGAGGCCCTGGGTTCGATTCCTCAGCACCACATAAGCAAAAAGAAAAAAGTCAGAAGTGGCGCTGTGGCTCAAGTGGTAGAGCGCTAGCCTTGAGCTGAAGAGCTGAGGGACAGCGCCCAGGCCCAGAGTTCAAGCCCCACAACCAGACCCAAAAATAACAAAAACAAAAACAATGTTAACATAAAGATACACTCTTTCATGAAGCAGTAGATTACATTTTTCTTATAATATTACATTAAGAATATATTTGAAATTTGCTTGTCCTTTCTCCCATAAATTGGCATTTGAGCTATTTGGTAAGTAATAACAAAACCACTGCAATATTTTATATGCAATTGTTTTACCTTATGTACAAAGTCAATGTATGAAATTGTAGTTTGATTTAAAACAAACAGCAGTTTTCCAAGTTGTTCAATATTACCCTACCCCAGAAAATATGGCTGGGCCAGTTGCTACATATCCTGGATAATATTAATTATTATTTTAAATATACTTTATTATTACAATTATTTACTATTATTATGGTGATGATTGTCATCTGATTATTATCTTTGGATGGTGTTGGGTCAAGATGATTGATTTGCTTATTAATAATTATTTTATATTTACATGCAAACTCTTAATTTCTATTTTCTTTGTTTATATTTAAGAAATTTAAGTTCTTCCAATAGTATAAGTATTAATTTATATCAAAAATATCAATTATTTCAGAGCTGCTTAACAGTATCCTGAGGACTATTTCTGTATACAAAAAGTAAATAGCTATGTCCTGGCTATGGTTGTCTTATATGTCTACAATCTGAAAAATTTATGTCAATTTTAAAGTGTTTTGTTATCTTGAAGAAAATTATATCCAATTATTATTATAGCAAACACAAAACATGATATACTTACAAGAATATGTAATAGAACATAATAGAATCATTGCACTACCAAGGCAAGTTGTGAGAGTAGTAGTAAAGCTGGCTAGAATAAGAATGGTTTAACGAGATGACTTATTGTCCCAAAGAGCTCACTGCACAGGAATGAAGAGAAAACTACAGGCTCCCAGTTTAGCATAGACTGTTCCTATGAATCAAAGCTTACACCCCTAAGTGTAAACTAATAAAGTCATAATTATTGGTAGATATTTTACATTTTCTAATATGTATTTTCTCACCAGGCCCCAGTGGCCTGTAATCCTAGCTAAGGAGGTTGAGTTCTTAGGACAGTAGTCCAAATCTAGTTTATGCAGGAAATATCTATGACTTTTTTCTTTCTCTTTTTCTCTTCCTTCCTTCCTTCCTTCCTTCTTCCTTCCTTATTTCTCTTCTCTCCTCCCCTCCCCTCCCCTCCTTTCCCTTCCCTTCCCCTCCTCTCCTCTTCTTTTCTTTTCTGGTTCTGAGGCTTGAACTCAGGGTTTGGGTATTCTCCCTGAACAATTTTTACTCATGGCTAACACTCTTACCACTAGGGCTTCACTTCTATTTGTTTTGGTGATTAATTGGTGATAAGCGTCTATGGCCTTTAATGCCCTGACTGGTTTCAAACCTCAGATTTCAGCATCCTGAGTAGTTAGGATTATAGGCTTCATGAGCCACCAGCTCCATCTCCAATAAACCACCAAAAAGCCAGAAATAGAGCTGAGGTTCAAGTGGTAGAGCTCTAGCTTTGAGCAAAAAGGCTCAGGGACACTGCCCAGGACCTAAATTCAAGCCCAAGATCATATATGTATAGAATGTAGAAGAATACATTAAAGTCCCTAGAAAAATTAGTAATCGTAAAACTGTAATTTCAAAAACTTGGCAACACTTTGTCTAAAGATATATATTGGCCATTGTTTTCAGTCTTGGTTATCTTGCCAATTCTGATTGAATTGACTGAATTCTGGAAAACTAAGGGGAAACAAAAAGAAAAATTAACTCCTACTGAAGTTAAACAATAGACTGCTTGATGACTTGTTCACCTCACGCCTTATCGTTAATTCTTCAATTATTATCATTATCCTCAGGAATTCACTGGGTCATAAAGTCACAAAGCATATACAAAGTCTTGCTTATTATGCTTCATGACTTTTGGGGCCTTCCTGGTTTTCCATTAGTGTAACAGGAGTGAATTCAATTGCTGGGAGGAGAAATCACCTAGAGAAACCATGCAAATTGCTAGTGCCTGGATTGGAATGAGGCAAAGGTCATGCTATTTGAGACTGTTAATTGGAGACCCCCAACTGTGAGCTCTTCTTCATATCCAAGCTTCCCTCAGAATGGCAGCTGCTTTTCTAGGAGACAAGCATTCCACAGGACAGAAGCAGAAACCTAAAGCCTCTTTCTGATTTACATAGTCCCAGAAGTTTCCTAGTATTTCTGCAGCACTGCATTGGTTACAAGCAAATCAGGAAGGTAGCACTGAGTCCATGGGAGAGCAATTACACTTTACCTCTTGAGTGGAGATTGATAAAATCAAAAGGCAGAATAACTTATGAGGTCTAAGATCTTTTCCTTGATAGAAGTCATTTAGAATACAAAATTAGCTGGGTAAAATATTGGAATGTTAATTTTTACACAAAAGAGCTATTGTGCCAACCAATTTGGAATTACACCAGTTTTTGTTTTTATTTTTTTCTTCGTGTAGTTGTACAAAATTATTAGTTCCATTATGATACTTTCATAAGTGTACAATATATTTGATTCATATTAATATTTTATCATTCCTTCTTGTCCCTTCCCCCTTCTACCTTTTCCTATCCCCTAAGCAGTACCCTTCTCTCTTTCTTTTTCCCTCTCTTTCTGTATCACTTTCTTCTCTCTGTTTCTATCTTTTTCTGTCACTCTGTCTCTCCTTTTCTAATTCCTCCATCTTTTGCATGAATCAATTTATGCACACCTCCAATAATAGGTATCTGTTCAGTGTTATCTACCTACCTGTAACGTTTCAGTATTCACTCATATGTACATATTCCAGGATGAACTGCAAATTCCATTTTTCCAGTCAGTAAACATGTCAAATTTTATGAAGCATTTGAATGCAAGACAAAATTGTCTTTACTCTCAACTGCTTGTGTTTTGGAAGTGTATTTTGTAACTTAGTTTCATTTTGTGCTTTTTCCTGGCAGCAACAATGTAGGTGATTGTTTCATTTTTAATTCAATCTGACAATAACAAAGTGGTGGTTAGATCATTTTTACATTGAATGTGAACATCTAAATGGCTACATCTGCAATCTTCCTGTTTGTTTTCTGTTCATTTTGTTTATTCTTTTTCTTCGTTCTCTGTCTTTGTTTTTGTTGCTGTCTTTTGTATAGTTTTTTTTTTAAAGTGAGTACATATTCCGATTCAGTTCCTTTGTTGGTTTGTTAGCTGTAATTTATTTTTTAATTTTTTTGTAAAACATTGTTTCACTTTCACAGTCACAGAAATCTCATAATCAAAGTAATATTTGTCTGAAATGTGAAACACACCACTGTCTTTAGAACAATTATATTTTTCTGTTCATAACAAGTAATTGAAACTCTTGTTTTGCCATCTTAGTAGTTGCTTGAAGATTTACCATATGTGTGTGTGTGTGTGTGTGTGTGTGTGTGTGTGTGTGTGTGTGTTGGTATTGGGGTCTTGAACTCATTGTTTTGCTTTCCCTTATCTATTTCACTCAAGGTTGGAACTCTACCACTTGAGCCACACATCTTCTTCTGCCTCTTTTCTGGTGAATTAGAGCTGAGTCATTAGGGTTATTAGATCTTAGCCTCCTGAGTAGCTAGGACTATAAACATGATCCACTGGTAGCTGGAGACCCAGTGTATCAATAATTTACCTAAGTCTATGTTCAAAGTGCAAAGCCCTTCTGTCCTTATTTTTATTACATGTGAACTCTATATATGTTTACATTCCACAGTATTTGTTTATTAAGTTTGGTAAAAATTATCTTTTAAATGGTTTAAAATACTGAATAAGAAAGTAAAACATTTATTTGTAAAGACAGTATCTATAGCATTTTCCAGTGCTTTGTGTTTACATTTACTTCCATTATCTAATAATTGGCTTTCTTTCTTTTTTTTCTGTTCTTTATTTTCTTGATGCTGAGGATTGAACATAGGGACCTGACCATGCTAGACATGCGTTATGCAAGTTAGTATATCCCCAGACGCATACTTTCTTTCTTCTTAAAGATGTTCTTCAAAATTTCCAGTAGAAGGCTGGGAAGTTGGCTCAGTGGTAGAGCGCTTGCCTTGCATGCCTGGGTTTGATTCCTCAGCACCACATAAGCAAAAAGAATAAAAGCCGGAAGTGGCGCTGTGGCTCAAATGGTAGAGCGCTAGCCTTGAGCTGAAGAGCTGAGGGACAGCGCCCAGGCCCAGAGTTCAAGCCCCACGACCGACAAAAAAAGAAAAAAGAAAAAAATATCCTAGTAATTAATTATTTTAAACTTTTGTATCTCTAGGAGTTTTCAGTTCATCTATTGTTTTTGAAAAGTTTAACTGCTGTATTATCCTAGGTTTACTGTAAGTTTCTGTTATTTTGGTATCTTAAAAAATGCCACCTCGTTGTAACATTTTAGAAAGAAATTGCCATTCTCATCTTTGCTTTTATGTATGTAAATTGTGTTTACTGCTCTGTAGTATGGCTCTAGTAGTAGAACACCAGCCTACCTACTTTAAATATCATATCCTAAGTCTGTGTATACGTGTATGTGTATGTGTCTTCGTGTGTATGTATGTGTGTCTGTGTGTCTCTTACTACATAGACATTTCCTCAACATTTCCAGTTTAAGAAATTTAATTATAATGTGCTTGGGTCTGGTTTCCTGTTTTTTACACTTACAGTTTGGTAATTGTTTGATCTCTACATTTATAATATCTATCAATTTTTTTTTAAAGTTCAAATATTTCCTCACTTTCTCCCTGTCATACACTTTCTTTTCTGGGAACTTTAATTACAATTTTCACCTTATTTAAAATGATTCTGCAATTGACTAGTTACCAATTTCTTTCAGTATTGTTTTTTGTTTGTGCTTCTTATCATTCCATAATGACTTCAAATTTATTGCTATTCCTCAGTGTTTAACTTATAATTAATTCTAATGACTTTTTGTAAAAGTATTAGAATTTTCATCACTATAGGTTTGTGTGTATATTCTTCTACATCTTCCATGCTGCTGTTGCAATTTTAAACAGATAATTGTTATTTTGACTGTTTTCATATCCTATGAATTTTATATCCTAATAATTTTCATATATTAATAATTTCATAACCTATTAATTTTAATGTTTATGTTCTGAGTCAGTGAATTTCAAATGATTTGTGTTGGGGGTGTGACATATAAATCTGAGTATGGAGTATATTAAGAATTACATTTGAATAATCATGAAGTAAGTTTATTCACAAAGAAATCATATTGTTTAAGATGAAGGGAAAGTAGTTACCTCAGTAACTTAAGGAATGTCTTCTATCATGCCTTATACTTCTCTGTGTTCTTAACTTTTTCTGTAGTAATTGGTGTATATGTGTGTATGTGTGTATATGTGTGTGTTTGTACCTATACACAGAATATAAGATCTGCTAAATTAATAAATTTTAATAAATGAATATATATGTGGATTAATGAATAAATGAAAAGTTGGTTAGGATTTGAGATGGCAATTTACTATGGGCAAGTTGGGTAAAAATGTTCTCCCTTGTTGGCTAAGGATATTTGGAGAATGCAATAAAGTTTTTTAGATGTGCATTAGACTTGTGAAGGAATTGGCTAAAAATATATCATTTAATAGAAAAACTCTACTATAGAAATCCATGTAAACTCTGGTGTTTGGGGACCTGCTTAGTCTTTATAATCCATAAAAAGTTATTGATATTTAATGTGACTTGAACCTCATCTTGAATAAATGGACCTTGAAAATGTATTCTATTCAACATCCTTTGAAAATCAATCACACATGAAATTGGTACTCAGACAATGCCCAGGAAAATATAATCATATATAATTCATGATCATCCAAATTCTGTAATTGTGTACACTTTGAGCCTAGAAGTGTTTATATCATCTTTCAGAGTTCTTGTGTTAATAAATTATTTTACCTCATGAATAATTTCTAAGAAAATATAGTATTTAGGGCCTTTCTGTTTGTTGAAGTTCAACTCAGTATTTTCTTGGTTCCATATAAATAACATCTAATTTCCTATTTCTTTCTATAAACCTTCATGCAATGCATGATTCTTCTTATTGTCATTTGTCTTTTGAATCAATAACAATTGATTCGATAATTTTATTTGGAAGTACAAACTAAAGGATTTATGAAGAAGCTTAAATGTGCTAGTTTCTCAAATATATTAATAACTTTGACAAGCATGTGATATAATTAATGTGTTATAATACACAATTATGAAAATAAAAGGAATAAAATAAAATTTTTATTACTCATGGAATTTATACCATATCTAAATAGAAAGCCCTATGCTGCTTTAAGAACCAAACATGTTAGGAAAGGGTAATAAGGAGAGGGACATACATACAAATGAAGGGAGGAAAGTTGAGAGAATATAGTCGTCATTTCCAGCATATCTTATTTGAAAATTTAACTATATGAAGGTAAGGACAGGAGGTGAAAAATGGAAGAGAAAGAAGGAAGGAGTAACATCAATTAAAATGCATTAAAGAACCAAACATAGTTTTCTCTCCTTAGCAGTGTAACTTTGACCTGGGGGTTGGGGGGGAGGTGGTACACAGATATGGAAATCTAGGCATAAAGATGGAGGTAGACTTCCACACACCCATATCCTTGCACCCACTAGACATAGATCCGCTTCTATTTGTGATTTTAGAGGCATTACTACTTGGTCTTTTGAAACAATGTATTCTATTTCTTTAACACTTTTGACAGACAACAACTGAGCTAATGCCATTTATTTACTTTTCAGGAAACTGTGGCTCTGTGGTTGAGAATCAGTATTATCATAAGATTATTTGTATTGTTATCAAATAAAATTGGAATAATTATAACCACTGTCTCTTCACTTTTATACAGAAGAAACCGCTATCTGGGAAAAAATAAATGAAACTGTACAAACCTATTATCAATAAAACAAGAAAAAGATCTATATCTTGTTTATAATTAACAAATCAAGTATTCTGAGATCAACAGTTAAGGGAATACTAGGAAATTTTGTGTAAATTTTACAACAGTGTTTTGCTGTGTAAACCCAAGGAACATTGATTGAAGGTTACAGGAAATTTTCAGGAGAAAGAGACAATGTATTAATCATTAACTACATTTCCTCTTATAAACTGGATGATAGATTTCTCCTGTGCTTATGATACTCTCTGAATTGTTCCATGGAATGAATGATATCATTTTTATATGCAATTAGCTAATTGGCAAATATAGTTGAATTGAACAATCATATTGTAGGAATTGTGGCTAGTTCAAAATTGGAATTCATATAAAAGCCAGGTTTGCATTTATGAATAAGAATAAATGGTGTGATACAATTAATAATCACATTTGTCTCTGTTTTATATATCTATGAGAAAAATTGAATTTATTAATAATTATGATGAAACTGTCAATGGTTCATATTTGTGATCCTAGCACCCAGAAGGCTGAGACTTGAGGATGATGATTCAAAGACAATCCAGGAAGAAAAGTCCATAAGAATCTCACCTTCAGCAAAAAGTTAGAATTAGATCTGTGGTTCAAGTAGTATATTGCTAGAATTAGATCTGTGGTTCAAGTAGTATATTGCTAGCTTTGAGTGAGAAAAACTCTAAGGCAGAGCATCTACAGGCTGAGTTCAAGCCATAGTTCCAGGACAAAATAAATAATTGTGATGATACCACCTTTTATGCTAATGATAACATTATAGACAACTCCTGGATGTAATGGTAATGGTAGACATTTGTTTTAGGATACTCCATCATTGTAGGAATCTTAAAATCATTTTATATATCTTACATTGGCTTGTCTGAAAAGTTATGCTATGAGGAGTATCAAGCAAGACTGATAGCAGATGGAAGGACAGTAAAGAAATCATGAAAAAGAGCAGACTGTCACGTTGAAGGGAGCTGTTGTGGTGATCCTTCTCAATATTACCTTTAGTAATAGTCAGGAAACTGATGTAAATAGAAATTAGTTAAGTTTTTATGTAATAAGTGAGTTAATATTATAAAAGCAGAGAAAGATATAATATTTGATAAGTAAAAAGAAATAAGAAAAGCTCAGGGACAGTGCCCAGGCCCAGAATTCAAACCCCATGACTGAAACAAACAAACAAACAAGGAAGTTTATATAGGAAGTTGTCATGATTTGAATCTGATTTGTCCCTGCAAACACATGTAGAACTCTTCAAAGACATATGTTAATGGTAGTAATTAGATAGAAACCTATTCCAACTATGGGCTATGATTATACCTATACGATCTTCACTCAGGACATCCATGGTCTATAATCCTAGCTACCCAGAAGCCTGGAATATGAAGAGCCAATTTAGGCAGACAGATCTGTGAGACTCTTACCTCCAATTAATTAGCAAAAGGCCAGGAATGGAGCTGTGGTTCAAGTGGTGGAGTGTCATCCTTGAGCAAAACAGCCAAGTGAGAGCAGGAGGTCATGAGTTCAAGTGCCAATACAACACACACACACACACACACACACACACACAGGAACAAGCACAGGCAAACACATGCATGTTCAAACACACACAAAACATAAGGTGTATAAGAACTAATTATATTATATTAAGCTATTAGAAAGGAGTCCCTCTGATTGAATCCTGGTTGCTTTAAGAGGAGAGGATAAAACTGGGTGCCGGTGGCTCAGGCCTGTAATCCTAGCTACGCAGGAGACTGAGACCTGAGAATTGCCATTCAAAGCCAGCCTGGGTAGGAAAGCCCATGAGACTCTTATCTCTAATAAACAACTCAGAAAACCAGAAGTGATGCTGTGGCTCAAGTGGTAGAGCGCTAGCCTTGAGCTGAAGAGCTGAGGGACAGCGCCCAGGCCCAGAGTTCAAGCCTCATGACTGACCAAAAAAAAAAGTGGGGGACAGAGAAAATACTGATAGACAAGATACACATGTATTCTATGACATGATTTAACCATTGGTGGCTCTTAGAGTTTATGGCATGGTAGTTGGATTTCTAGGCTTCAAAGTGGCAATACAAATAAATACATATTTTTATAAAGTAAGCAATTTGAAGTATTTCATTATAATAACAAAAATCTTACTAATACTGCAGTATTATGGAGGTAAGTGATGAATGAGTTTCATAGCCTACTTGTTATTACAGAGTACCACAGAGTAGTTATCACTGAAATATTAGCTATGTAGTTATTATAAGTATATACCATTCCTACATCATATGTTAGAAGAAATATTATTTTCTATAAGAAAATTTCCTCCTTAGAAATGGGACCATATTTTAACAATCCTGCTTCAAATAGAGAATAATTACTATCAATATTAAACTATAAAAATAGGGATATAATCACATAAGTTGTGTCTACAAATTCTATTTTCTTAAAAATGACTGCTTTCATTTATAACTTTATATCTTTATTCATGAGCAGCAGATAACTTTTTTGAGTATTAGAAACTGGATTATATCATGTCTGTCTTACATAATAGACACCAGTTTGTTAATATTACACAAATATTGAGTGATTTGTATTTTTTGTACACTGAGATTAAGTCAAAGCAGACACCCTGAAAACATTACAGGAAGGAATAGGAGAAATTCTAGGGTTCCTTGGCACAGGTCAAATTTTTTAAATAAAGACTCAGAAACACAACAAATCAAAGAAAGGTTGGACAAATGGGATTGCATGAAACTGCAGAGCTTCTGCATGGCAAAGGACATAACTAGCAAGATCAATAGAAAGCCCACAGATTGGGAGAAGAACTTCACCAGCCATACAGTGGACAAGGGTCTCATATCTATAATATACTTAGAACTAAAAAAACTAAATCTCCCAACAACAAATCCTCAAAGAAATAACCCCTAATTAATAAGTGGGCTAAAGACATAAAGAGAGACTTCTCTGAAGAGGAAATAAGAATGGCAAATAGACAAATGAAGAAATGCTCACCTTCTCGAGCCATGAAAGAAATGCAAATTAAGACAATATTGAAATTCCACCTCACCCCACTTAGAATGGCTATAAACAAGAAATCTAATAACAACAGATGTCGGAGGGGATGTGGCCAAAAGGAAACCCTCCTACATTGTTGGTGGGAGTGTAAACTTGTTCAACCATTTTGGATAGCAGTAGGGAGGTTCCTCAAAAGACTTCACATAGAGCTCCCCTATGACCCAGCAAAATCCCACTTTTAGTCATTTACCCAAACGATCATAAACAAGACCATACTAAAGCGACAAGCACAACTATGTTTATCACAGCATTATACACCATGGCTAAGATATGGAACCAACCCAGATGCCCCTCAGTAGATGAATGGATCAAGAAATGTGGTAGACATATACAGTGGAATTCTATGCCTCCATCAGCAAGAATAACATTGACCCATTTGTTAGGAAGTGCAAAGATTGGAAAAAATTATATTAAGTGAAGTAAGCCAGGCCCAAAGAAACTTAGGTCCCATGGTTTCCCTTATTTGCAATAACTAGTATATGTCTAGGACAAGGAGAAGAGGTCAAAAGCTATGTACATATGACCATATAAGATGATGCTAAGCGAAATGAACCCCAAGACAGGGACAAAAGAGATTTTATCTTTCCTGCCATTCTTTTTAATGTACTTATAATGTATTGTGTGATTTTTTTATGTTTCTTTGTATTTTCTTCCCCTATGGTATAACCCCTTTTGTCAATGTATTTGATTCCCATGTCCTGCAACTTTTATATACATTTTTCTAATTTGGGAAGGGGAAGGCAAATTAGAAAATGCTGAAATAATGATACAGGTTGATCCATTGTAACAAGGAGATGTACAAAACACTATGTTGAAAATGATTTACAACTTTGGGGAGTGAGGGAGGAGTTGAGCAGGTGGGGAGGAAAGGGATGTAGGGGAAAAACAAAGGAGCAGGTAACAATGTTCGAAAGGAAATTACCTTGCTCATTACCTTGCTCATGTAACTGTAACCCCTCTGTACAGTACCTTTACAATAAAAAATATAAAAAGAATCAAAATTTTGCTTAGACATTTAAGAGTTTGTTATCACATAACTTTAACAAATATGTTTATTTTCCTATCTACCAATTCATATTGATTAATACATTTAATTTTGCTTAATCTACCCAATGATTGGTACCCAAATTAAATGAATTGCTCTTTATAAGATGTGAGATTACAGTATCATAATTTAAAATACAACCTCCTGTTGCACACATGACTTGAAATGTTTTCAGGGAGCAAACACCTATAGGTATTGTGAAAGACAACTTTTTGTATTGTTTCTAATCATTACCTCACTTTTTATCTAGAAAACACATCACACTAAAATGTTTGAAGCATATTTTACAGATGACTTTGCCTAAGGAATCCTCACAAGTCACTGAGAACACAGAACAACTCAATGAATGGCTAATGACCTTCATAGATAGATAGATATCTTGATTTCACTCCATGGCTGCAACTAGATGAATAACATTATATTGAAAACTATTATGTATTATAAGAAAAATGCATACATTACTGCTACATGTCAATAAAAATTACACAGAAGAGTGACTAGAGTTTCTTTTGTCTTTTCTGCCTGATACTGCCTCAGGTTTAGCCTTCTTATAATCTTTTGTTTCTGCAATCATCATAACATTATTATGTGTCCTGTGTCTTGAAACAATCACAGTAGGTGATTCAGCCTTCAACATATGAATTTTGGATAAAAATCAATATGAAACAGTCCTACAAATATTTTTTCAAATAATAATAAATATGTTGCATTTCTGAGATTTCCATTCTGTCTGCATTATATCAAGACTGCATTGTTTGAGTTGCTATGGTACTATATACCAAAACAACACAGAACTGGTAAAAATAGAGCAGAATGTAGAGCTCAGAAATAAGTGCATACACCTGTTGTTAACTGATTCTTGGCAAATGTGTTAAAACATACACTGGAGAAGATACAGCCTCTCTGATAAATGGTAGTTGGAATATTGGTCATCCACATACAGGATAAGGAAACTTTTATCTCTTATGCTGTACAAAATAAACTCAAACTGCTGGTTAGAATATGAAGAAAGATATATTCTTACACACTATTGGTAATAAATATAAACTAATATGGTCATTATGAAGTGTAATATGAAAATTCTAAAATAAACTAAAAATAGAATTACCATATGATCAAGCTATCACACTTCCAGCTGTCTCTCCAAACAAAATGAAGTATACCAAAAATATGCTTGAATGCTCATGTTTATTATGAGACTATTAATAATATCTATGATATAGAATCATCTTTGGTGCCTATCAACAGATGGATAAGAATGTGATACTTAAACACAATGGAATATTATTCAGTTCTAAACAATAACGAAATTCTGTTATTTGTAACAAAATGTATGGAACTAACCGTAGGACACTGTTTAATGAATTATACGTAAACTACACAGAGGAAGACAAGTGACAAATTGTTCTATCTTGTAAATGAAATCTAAAAAAGTTGAACAAAAGAATAATAATTACTAGAGACTGGGAATTTTGTGGGATGCATAATGAAGTATTGACACAGGAAGAAATGTTCAACATCTCTGGCCATAAAAGAAATGCAAATTAAAGTTACATTGAGATTCCACCTCACCCCAGTTGGAAAAGGTATTATCAAGAAAAAAATAATAACAGATACTTAAAGGGATGTGGCCAAAAGGGAATGTTACTACACTGTCTGTGGGGACGTAAACTGGTTTAACAACTCTGGAAAGCAGTGTGGAGGTCCCTCAAAAGACTAAACATAGAGCTCCCCTATGACCCATCAATCACAATCCTGGACATTTACCCAAACAAGGCCACACTAAAGCTACCAGCACAACTATGTTCATTGCAGCATTATCTACCTTAGCTAAGATATGGAATCAACCCAGATGCTCCTCAATAGATTAATGGATCAAGAAAAAGTGGTATGTATGCATATGCAATGGAATTCTGTGTTTTAATCAGAAAAAAATGGCATCACCCTATTTGTAATGAAATGGAAAGACTTGGAAAAAATCATATTAAGTGAAGTAAGCCAGATCCAAAGAAACATAGACCCCCTTGGTTTCCCTCATTTGTAATAATTAGTATATGTCCAGGATAGTCCTAGCAGAAGACCACAATAGCTCAATAGTTATGTGCATATGACAATATAAAATGATGCTAAACGAAATGAACTCCAAGATATGGAAATAAGAAGGTTTTCTTTTTTGTTCTTTTTAAGGTACTGTATGAAGTTCTTTCTTTTTTCTTTCTTTGTTTGTCCTTTGGTTTATCCCATGTTGTCACTGTATTTGATTTTGGTATCCCATGTCTTATACTTATGTTTATCTGATTTAGGAAAGGGAAAGGGAACAACAAAATGGTGAGACAAAGGGTAAAGGGGGAACCAATGCAACAACGATACTCAAAAGACAATATGTTGGAAATGAAGTTTACAACTTTGATTGGGGAGGAGTTGGAGGGAGGGAAAGTGGGAGAAAAAATGAGGGAGAGGATAACAGTGTTCAACAAAAATGTACTCATTACCTTACTTATGTAACAGTAACCCCTCTGTATATCACCTTTACAATAAAATTAAATTAAATTAAAAATAAAAATATAAATCCATCAGATGATTTTGAAAAAAAATATTGGATTTGATGAGTACAAGTGGAATACAAGTATGGAAACATCACAAAGAACTCCATTAAGTTGCCAATTTAAAATAGAATAGCAATTCCTTAGGATTGGGAAGTGGGAATGGAGGAAAGGTGGGAAAAAGTGTAATTTGATATGATTAATGAAGGACATATGTGTGTATGGAAGTATTATACTGAATCTCATTAATATTTCCAATATATAATGCATTAATAAAAGGCATATTTATCAAAAAATTTAAAATATAATTTTAAATATAGTAGGCAATGTGCCTGAGCAACTTGGGAGACTCCAGTGACACAGTTGCTTAAGCCCAAGTGTTTGTAACCAGCTGAAGCAGTTACAGTGATTGCATCTTTATAAGGAAGTGGATGGATGGGTAAGTTAAGTAAGTAAGTAGGTAAATAAATAAATAAATGCAGAGAAAAGGGGACTTAAAATTAAAACACCTAGCTTGAGTGAACTTATGGGCAAATGAAGACATAATTCCAGGTCAGACTCTGTGAAATAGAGCTCTCAGAAAGAGAGCTGTTGTGAGATTTATTAAGTCAAAGAACCAAATCCAATAAAATATCACATTTTTTATTAGCCAGAGTACATTTGCTAATGGTACAAATGAGTTAGACAAGAATCACAAGTTCACCTCTGGCTGGGTCACTATGGACATTTTGTGGATGTCTTTCAGGGCGATTTCTCCTTCTGTTGAGCTGACAACTCAAAATTTGTCATCTCTAGATTTCTGTTACTTCATAAATTCTCAACTCCATTGTGCTGAGAATTTTTCATATTCTGGGGAATAATTAGAGTGGTGTTTGACATCTGCTTAAATGTTTGATGAATGCCATTTTATTTCTTTAGCTCAATCCTTTTGCATTTGAATACAGTATTTTACAACGTAGGGCTTGAGCTCCTATTTTATTATATCTAATTTGATGATAAATACGTGATTGTCAGGCCTCTGCTTAAGTTAAAGTGGATGTAGTAGATAAAGTCAATGAAACTATTGTAAAATTTGCAAGGGTGTAGTAGAGAAGTCTGGATGAGAACTGCCCTACTATTGTTGTTAAATGTAATAGGTAGAATAATCATCAAAAGGTGCTATTTTTCTTTTTTGTGTCTTGAAGTGAATACTTCAAGATTTGTATTTGATGCATTATGCCTCTCTTTTTATTTATTTCCTTGGTACTAGGGTTTGAACTCAGGGCCTTGTACTTCCTACATTAGAGCTATATACCACCTGAGCCATGGCTATAGCCTGGCTTTTTTGTTGGTTATTTTAAAGATAGAGTGTTATGAATTTTTCTCCTATGGCTGACTTTGAACTGATATTCTCTGAACCTCAACCTCTTGAGTAGTTAGGATTGCAAGCATGAGCCACTGGCATCTGGTCCTCTGCTTCTTGTGTTAGATGAATTATTTTAAAAGATTTGAGATTTAGATAGCTGTTGTGGAATATTAAAAGAGAAGTTACTATATGTACCAGAAAATAGCACAATTAAGTAGAGGTAGATATGCTGTTTATAGGATGAATGAAGGAACAGAAGAGAGAGATATTTTGTGTATATTTTATAAAATGAGAGATGGCATTTTTGCAGCAAGGTCATGGCTGATGATTGTGGTGGACTTTTACCTTAAAAATTCACCTACTTTACAATTTAGGTGGGGAGGGTGGAAGAGATAGAGGGAGAGTATAGTTGTGAGGTAGGAGGGATGGAAGGGGAAGGGAAAAACAAAGGGAAGGTAACAATGCTTGATAAGAAATGTACTTATTACCTTGCCCATGTAACTGTAACCCCTCTGTACAGTATTTTTACCATAAAAATGTATTTTAAAAAATTCACCTACAAAAGTAAGAAACAGGAAAAACAGAGATTATTATTGTCATAAGAATCTTCTTGAAAGTTTGGAGTAACTATTATTTATTGGAAACACAGCTAAAGAGTTTTAGTTCCAAGTTGAGCAGTGAAGCATTCTTCTACTAGTACTTGAATACCTAGTTCTTCCTGCAGTGGGGATTTTGGGTATCAGGGACATACTGCAAGAACAGTGCAATAGTAGTTAACTGAGGACACTCCACTTGAGGTGAAAATGGACTATCTCCATGGGGTGATGAAGGAACACTGGGCAGGAGGGTGGAGAAGCTTGAAGCAGCAGAAAAGACAGAACCTGTAAGGCAAGAACAAAATGATACACTGCATTGAAAGACTTCATGTGGAGTCTCAGAGACAATTAGAGAACATGCTGTTTTGCTGAAAAGTTTGAGATCTAGCAATTATGAGCATACAACTTAACTTCCGTAATACAGAAATATAATGTTGTATTTCTTTACAGATTGGTGAGAAGAGATATTTTAAAGTGCTCAAATAAGAAAAAAAAATAACTAAGATCAACCAGCATGGTCACATATTTGATATACATGATTACTACATAATCTTTATTAAACAGAGTTTATCCTGGAGAGTACAAGCCCAAACTATTAGGGCTCAATTATCTGAAAGATCTTTCGAGAAGGGCATTTTAATTTGATGGGAACTGGCTTCATATCGATACTAACAAATTATCTGGCTAAAGGACATAGAATATTGATGATTATTCTGATGTTCAAGGCATTCCAAAAAGAGACTTTTTTAAGATTTTTACTTATTTTTTATTGTGAAAATACTGTACAGAGGGATTACAATTAGATGGGCAAGATAATGAGTACATTTCTTATCAAGCATTGTAGCCTCCTCCTTTTTTTCCCCTTCCCATCCCTTCACAGCCTCCCCTTGGCCCCCCTCCCAAAGTTGTAAAGTTCGTTTTCGACATGACAACTTGTACTTCTCATTGTTGCAACGGGTCCACCTGTATCCTTATATAAACGACTGTTTTTCCCCTTCCCCTCCACAAATTATACCGACATCAAATACAGTGAAAGCAGGGGTTATACTGTGGGGGAGGGACATACAAAGCAACAAAGAAAT
>NW_012267232.1:8072927-8101158 GCF_000151885.1 Dipodomys ordii | reverse complement strand
GTTGAGCATTTCTTCATGTGTCTGTTGGCCATCCTTCTTTCATCTTCAGAGAAGTTTCTCTTTAAGTCATTAGCCACTTATTTATTGGGCAGTTGTTTCTGTGGAGATTTGTTGTTGGGGGATTTAATTTTTTGAGTTCCAAGTATATTTTACATATGAGACTCTTGTCTGTTGTATGGCTAGTGAAGATCTTCTCCCAATCCGTGGGCTTTCTACTGATCTTGCTAGCTATGTCCTTTGTCATGCAGAAGCTCTGCAACCTCATGCAATCCCATTTGTCTCAACTTTCTTTGATTTGTTGTGTTTCTGGGTCTCTATTAAGAAAATTTCTGCCGGCGCCAAGCAGACCGGGTTTCTCCTATTCCATCCTGTAATGTTTTCAGAGTGTCTGCTTTGACTCCGAGGTCTTTGATCCATTTGGAGTTGATTCTGGTGCAGGGTGATATATAAGGATCTAGCTTTAGTTTTCTACAAGTAGTTAACCAATTTTGCCAGCACCATTTACTGAAGAGGCTGTCTTTCTTCCATTCTATTGTTTTTAGCTCCCTTATCGAAGATTAGATGGCTATAGGTCTGTAGGTTCATTTCTGGGTTTTCAATTCTATTCCATTGGTCCTGAGGTCTGTTCTTATGCCAGTACCAGGCTGTTTTGATTACTATGGCTTTATAGTAGAGTTTGAAATTTGGTATTGATATTCCTCCAGCAGTGTTCTTTCCGTTGAGGAGCGTTTTTGCTATTCTGGGTCTTTTATTGTTCCATATGAATTTTTGGATTGCCTCTTCTATTTGCTTGAAGAATGAGGTTGGAATTTTGATAGGTATCACGTTGAATTTGTAGATAGCCTTGGGAAGTATTGCCATTTTCACGATGTTAATCTTTCCAATCCAGGAGCATGGGAGTTTTTTCTAAGTTCTGTTTTTATTTCCTTTTTCAAGATTTTAAAGTTTTCATCATAGAGGTCCTTCACTTCTTTGGTTAAGTTAATTCCTAGATATTTTATTTTTTGTGGGGCTATTACAAATGGAGTTGCTTTTCTAATTTCAGCCACACTTTTCTCATTGTTGACATACAGAAAAGCCATTGATTTTGGGGGGTTAATTTGTACCCTGCTACTTTGCCAGAGTTTTGAATCAGCTTGAGTAGTTTTGGAGTGGAGTCTATAGGATTCTTTAAATACAAGATCATGTCATCTGCAAAGAGGGAGAGTTTTATTTCCTCTTTCTCTATTTGGATCCCCTTTATGTTTGCATCTTGTCTCCAAATAGAGAATTTTGAAAGGTTTCATGCAACAATGTTTAAGAAGAGAATAGCAGAATTGGCTATAGATGGGATTTCAGCCCAGAAATTACATTGCTTTTATGTACATACAGGCCAAGAATATTCTTTTAACCTTGTAGCATCATAGATTTTGAAGAAGGCAACATTTATGCAAATAAACAATGACTTTGAGAAGTGATCACTATTCTAACCAGATGAATTAATGAAATGATATGAAAGGACAGGTGTTATTGAGGTTTTTCTTTTAACTGAAATCCTGATCCAGTAAACAGCTTTGAGAATTAATGTTTATTTAACTACCTTCCTACAGTAATAAAAAATGGAATTCTATAAGTCAAGATTTTCAAGGAGATTAATGTTGAGTCGGCATTTCAAGCATTTTCACCATGCACCCTTTGAGGGCAGAGGATACAATCTGCTGTGCTATGTTTTTCTGAGTACAAGTCTTTTCCACATCACAGTTTACTGTTGTGCTTTGGGGCAGAGTTCACATTTTATATCTGAATGTGTCACTACCACACTTTTAAAGAGAGTTCTTAAAAACATTGAATGGAAAACACATTTTCCTTGAGAAAATCTGACCTCTTATCTGAAGTTAATCCCTAATGCGTTCCTAAGTGCTCATTTGAAGAGTCAATTTGTTCTTGGCCTTGCCTTTCAAGTAGAAATACAAAGGTCAACAGCACATTTAAGGAATTAGATTTTTTGGGATGTCTTAAAAAGTATGGTAAAATAAAATTATGGCAAGACACAGAACTATCATCACAGGCCTGATAATCTAAAGCTATGTGAGTTTTAACATGGCTGTTTAATCTAGAATTTCATGACTGAACTGGTCTTCAAATTCATTTTCTATGTTTCCATTTAAATGAGGAAAATGTCAAAGTGTCAATTGCTATCTATAGTATTTCAAAGACATAGAAAGTAGTATTTATTCTGGATTTATTTTTGTTAAAAATAGGTAGTAATTGATTTAAAAATGTATCTTAAGAAGAGTAGAATGTGTTTGGGCAGGGGGAGGGGAGTGGTACCTGAATATATTTAAAGAAGGAACTAAAATATCTAGGCAATAATTGTGAGGCCAGTTTATCAGCATTTACCTAGATACACTTAATTTAGGAAGTATTTTTCCTAAAATTTGATGTCTATATTAGAGCTTTCTCTTCTTTTCTTTTCTGTTGGTTGTGGGGCCTGAACTATGGGCCTGGGCACTGTCCCTCAGCTCTTCAGCTCAAAGTACTCTACCATTTGAGCTACAGTGGCACTTCCTGCTTTTTCAGTTTATGTGGGGCTGAGGAATTGAACCCAGGGCCTCATGGATGGGAGGCAAGCACTCTACCACTGAGCCACCTTCCCAGGCCCGATGTCTATATATATTAGGGAAGAGTGTAAACTGGGAGCAACAAAATTATTCAGAATTATAGTAAAAGCATAGTGAACATTAAAAATGACACTGCAGAGTAAAAGGTGCTCAGTTTTTACACTTTCTGAACTTTTTTTTTTGCCATTCTTGGGGCTTGAACTGAGGATGTAGGTACTAGTCCTGAGCTTCTTTTGCTCAAGGTTAGCACTCTACCACTTGAGCCACAGCACCACTCTTTTTTCTGTTTATGTGGTACTGAGGCATGGAACCCAAGGCTCCATGCATGCAAGGTGAGCACTCTATCACTAAGCCACATTCCCAGCCCAGTGTCTGCAATATTTATCTATTATTATTTATCATTCAATCAGTTACTCCAAAGAAATGAAAAGTAATTGGAAGATATTTTATGTGCTCAAATGTCAATGCATCATCAAGACTGTTTTTATTCTTTTTTTCCCCAAATGGGTATTATTTATCTTTTCCTTTTTATTTCCACCTAAGAAAGTTTTCAGGGCTCTTCAGAGCACTTTATCCTTATGTCAATCTTAGATGTGTGTGGAATCCCCAGAGATCCTATCCTCGGGTGTAAGCAGACATTCTAAGAACTGGAGCTGAATTTAAATCTGAGTCACCAGACTGAAAAAGCTCTGACAGAGTATAAAAACATGCACCATTATTCTTCTTACATTACTCTTACTTTTGTTCAGGTAAATTAACATAGGAAATGAAAATTATTATCAACTAAAAGGAAAATGATGACATTACTTTATGTACTTCTTAAAGTGTTCAACAAAATGATTCTCTAATTACCAATCAGACATAAGGTTTAAGATTACAAGATAAAAAATGAAATATTTTTAGTTTATGGTTTGGAAACAAGATCCTGAATGTGATTTACCTATATGTGATATCATTGTTGCTATTTTTCTGAGCAATAATAGATGGACTTCATAATTATAAATTGAGAGAATAGCATCTGTATTTCATATATAAACAAATCATCTTGTCTACTGGTTTTAAAAGTAAAGAGTCATATAATAAATAACCCATTGGCATAGTTACTTACGTCATTATGAACACCTTGCACTATTACGATCTGCCTGTGCTAATTATGTAGTAACTCAGTCTACCTATAAGCCATAAGCACAAGGCAGAAATTATATTCAACTTTTGTAGTTTACATTTTATATGGTATTATAGTTCATGAGAATTGTGGTTTGGATTTGTTTTATGTACCATAGAGGATGTATATTCTTGGAGCCAACATGTTAAAAATTAAAAGCTGCTGAAAAAATTATTTTTAATTTTAGATTTAAACACATTATGCCACATTGTGGAGAAAAAAGTTTCAAGTACAAGAAATGCTATGTTATTTTGATATCTCCTGTGTAATAAAAAGAGAATATTAGAAGAAAAAGTTAGATGAAAGAAAAATTAAACATATCACTGAACACTAAATTTTAAGCAACACATTGAGCCATTTGAGAAACCACAGTTCATAGAAAACCCTAAGCCAAATCAGAATTAGTATGTTATTCTTTTGTGTAGAAACAAGAGATAGTCACAGAATGGAAAAAAACCCAGTGCCATACAATGAATCCAAAATATTATCTCTCTCTCTCTCTCTCTCTGTAGGAAATTATCCATCTGAAAGATTCATTTTGTTATTTTCAAGGAAATGGATTGATTTGAAAAAATTATACTGAGTGAGGCAAGATAGGTTCAGAGAAGACAAAATCTGCATGTTTTCTCCACATGTGAACGTTAGATGTAAAATTTAAACATATAAGAAAACACATATTCATGCCTACTATATTTATACCTACTATATTGCCTATACAGTATCAATCTGATGAAAGTATATTATATGCAAGAGTAGATTTTTGCACAATTGACAAGTGGTTTAACAAAATAAATACCAAAAAGCTGTCTTGCTGGAAAGAGGCATGGTTTAAGAGGAAGAAGGCAGATAGAGAAATAATATTCCTGTACATATGTGAAATTGAAAAAAACAACTTGATGGGTTGGGAAGGATTGGGATTGATAGGCACCAGAAAGAATAAAGGTGACCCTTATGGATATGCATTGTACATGTAAGTGGATATGCCACTTTGAAACCCCTTCCTACAACTATTAAGATAATAAAAGCAATGAGATTTAAAAAAGAAACTTAAACTTGCTGGGTGCCAGTGGCTCATACCTGTAGTCCTAGCTACTCAGGTGTCTGAGATCTGAGGATCATGGTTCAAAGCCAGCCAGGACAGGAAAGTCCGTAAGACACTTATCTCCAATAAACCACCAGAAAACCGGAAATGGCACTGTGGCTCAAATGGTAGAGTGCTAGCCTTGAGCTGAAGAGCTGAGGGACAGCACCCATGCCCAGAGTTCAAGCACCATAACCAATAAAACAAACAAACAAGAGAGAGATTACTCTGTACTTAAATATGAACACCACAGAGGGTTCTGAGAGGCAAGTACAAATCCTGTCCAGAAGAAAAGATGGAAGGGACCAATGAATATTTCCAGAGATAAGAGGCATCAAAGCTCAGATCTATTCCAAAGCAGAGTTAAATTTACATGCATAGCAAAATACACAAGCGAGGACCCATGTGAACAGATACAGAGCTTTTTAGGAACTAAACACACACAGACACAGATAAACACACACACACACTCTCTCTCTCTCTCTCAACAGGGCTGGATTACAGTTACATATGATAAGTCAGAACATTTCAAGGTGAATCTGAAGTGATAAACAATCATGAAAGGTTCACATATACTGCACCTTTTGTAGTACCTACAGATAGTAATTCTACCATTTATTTGTTTTTTGTTTCTTCTGAAATTTGCATAATGACGTGCTTGGAAGAATAACATTGTGCCTCATTATACAGCTTTTATTTTCAAATATTTATTCTAATTTAAGGGGGATTCTTGGAATTTTCTTCTCTCATAATTTCTCTCCTGTGGTAGATATTTTAATATTTTAATTTCCACAAGTCCATTTATATTCTATTTTTATTGCATATGCCACGACTCTTTATTTTTGTTTCACTTTTGCAAGGCAATATAGTAACATTATTTCTAATTGAATAGATACAGAAGAGCTCAAGCAAAATCATATATTCTCCCTGGAGACTTGTTTCCACTATTCCCCTGTCCTCCATCTCATATGCAACAATAGCAAAGTTATTTTTTAGTTGAATTTGATCAAATCTAGGAAAACAGTGATGACTTCTGACTATGATAGAACAGTATTTAGAACTTTGACAATGCTTTTCTTCCCCCATTGTGTGTTGTGATTATAATGAATTTTTGCTAAATCAATATTGAATTTTCATATTGTTCTGTCTATTCAAATATTATTCATTACTGTACATTTTGGTGGTGGTTCTTTATTCTCTTCTGGTTTAGCTAATATTTGCCTTGTTTTATAATTTAACTCAATTTCCTTTTTACCTACTGATGATTTTTCACATAAAATCTGATAGCTTCTTGGTATAATTTTCTTCTCTCAGCAAATTCTCATCATGTTAGCTGTTGGACCTATTAGTTTCCAAGGATGGTCATAGCATAATAAAATGATGAAAATCATTTGTTTCACAGTTCCCTATCCCAGAAGCCTGAAATTAATCACACTTTCTCTGAAACAGGTAGGAAAGCATTCTTCTTTGTTGCTTTTTGGTTTCTGATAGGTTGTGGGCAATTCTTGGCTTTTCTTAGCATGCAGCTGCATTATTCCAAGGTCTGTCTCTTCTCTTAAATGTTGTTTTCTCCCCCTTTCTCATTTCATTCCTATGAGTCCATATATCTGTATTTCTAATCCTTGTTGTATGGCACATGGCATATTAGGCTAAATGTGCACCCTACCTCATTATGACAACCTAACTATATTTGCAAGAACTCCATTACCAAAAAGCCACATCCTATGGATTAAAGATTAAGATTGCAATATTATTGTTCTAGTAAAGAAATGGATGCATTTCAATCCATATCCATTATCCTCCACTGGAGATATTCCTTAAGGGAATATCAGTTCTCCTTTTATGTTCTCTTGAGTCTACTGCACAGCTGTCATCTGGGGAAATCTGCTGTCTTCTAGGGGAATTCTTTGTTGTCTTCTTCCTGAAGTGGATTACAGAGATTTTAAACATTCTCTCTCATGGTTCCTCATGTCTGTCTCATCATGCTTCTCTAATTAAATAACAGCATTGATAGCAGCATAGACAGACAGACACACACACACACATGCTTGCGCGCGCACACATAATTAATACAAGTGGAGAGAAAATTAACCATCAGCAGGGAAATGTCTTTCCAAGTGCCAAATTGAAAAAAGTAAATAGAAATTGTGGAGAAAAAGTTAAGAGCTTGAAAAATTATATTGTGCTTTTCATTACCAGTAAAATTAATGCATCCTTAAATAAACATATTCAAAAGTACTTTCGTGATCTGTTAATTAATTTTATTTTCTTTCAGTGGTTCCTATCTTAGGAAATGTTCTATTATCTATCATTCAGTTCCTGAAGCTAAAAACGCATATTTATGTATTAGACCCTTCCAACATGGCAACATGGCAAAGTTGCTCAGTTGGACTTCATAAACATATCTGGAACTCATCTTTTCTCTCATTTTATCCATCATTCTATTAATTCCTGCATTCCTTCCTTAAATTATTCTTTAAAGAGACAGTCTCCATTTATCCAGTATTATCTCTACATTATGGCAAGAAGAATTGCTTCACATTTATGCATGTTTACCTTACCTGACCAGTTCCCTGTGACTTGTAGCATAAAAATTTAAGTCCTTAACACTCTTTATAAGTAAGGAAAATATACATACTACATGGTCCAGGCAATCTCAGTTTATATCTGTTATTCTCATGACATGAATGCACCTCTCACAGAGGTACATAATTTGGACAATAAATTTTATGCTCCCTCTCATTATATAGCTCTTTATTATCTTTCTCTGAACATTTTAAGTATCATTCTGAACCTTTCTCATCTTATCCTCCTAGTTTTAGTTTTCTGTTCATTTCCTGCTATATACTACACATTCTTTCATTATAACTGATGCTACATAGTTAAATATGTACCTATCTATGTCTAGGAATACGTTGTCTGCAAATTTCCTAAGAGTTCCCTACTCATCAAAAGTGTTCAAATACTCTCAACTAATTCACTTTTCCTTTGTGCAGTATTAATCACCATAGTAATTTTACTTTTTTGTTAATTTTTAAACATCTGTTTTCTCTATTAGAAACCAACTAGTATATACTACCATTCCACAGCGGAATAAATAATAAATAAAATTTGTTTATCTTAGTCCTTGCTACAGTGGTAGCAAATTGGAATTGCCTCAATGAAACACAAATTATTTTCCAAGACTCATTATTAATTTTCCATTATGATTTTTATTATTATTATTTACTTGTGCAAAAGGGTTACAATTCCTTTATATCAGTTTGTGAGTACAATGCTCCTCGGCCATGACCCATTATAATAACTTCTTCACACAATGACTATAATTCCTTTTATCATGCTCTGTTTTTGTTTTCATAATATATGAGGGAAAAAATTTCAATCATGTTAAAAACAAATATTAATAACTAGTAGATTTGTATTGGTAATCATTTTCTATATCTTCATTTTTAATACGTTTTCTTCTACTTTTCAAGTTACATTAAAGTCTTTGACCCATTTGGAATGATTTTTATTTATTTATTTTTTATTGTGAAAATACTGTACAGAGGGTTTACAGTTTCATGAGCAAGGTAATGAATACATTTTGTGTCAAGTATTGTTCAGCCTCCTCCTTTGTTTCTCCTTACCATCCCTTCCCATCTCTCCCCACCATCCCGTCCCCACCTCACCAAAGTTGTAAAGTTCGTTTTTCTACGTAACGTCTTGTACATCTCATTGTTGCAATGGGTCCACCTGTATCCCTATTTAAACAATTTGTTTTTTCTCTTCCCCTCCCCAAATTATACCAACATCAAATTTTTGTACAAGATGAGAAATGGGAATCTAATTTTAGTCTTCTACGTGTGGATATCCAGTTTTTGCAACACCATTTGTAGAAGTCTGTCTTTTCTATAGAGTATGTTTCTGGTACATTTGTTGAAAAACAGGAAGCTTTATCTATGTAGGCTTATTTCTAGGTTTTACATTCTGTTAGATTGGTCTATGTAACAGCTTTTGTGTGAGTTTTATGCTATTTTACTATTGGTTCTGTATTATAGTTTGAAGTCAAATGACATGTCAGTATGGTTCTTTACCAGAGACTGGGACAAGCTAACAAGAGCACTGCGTTCTGAGTGTAAGTGACTGAGTGACTCCAAAATTCCATTTGCTGGTCTCAGTGCTTTCAGACCCCACTTAGCAATTGAACAACCTGTGGGAAGGAGGAACCCAGAGAAATCTTAAGGTCCATAGGACATATGCTCAATTTGTCTTTCCCAGGGATAACAACACAGCTGAGAGCTTACCCCTACATAGAGGCTCAGAGTTCTACAGTGATGTTTATTCAGGTGATTGCAGAGACAGAGACGGAAAGGCCACGTAACACTCCTCCCATCACTATCCAAGCTTTGTTAGGAAATGGAAAGACTTGGGAAAAAAATATATTAAGTGAAGTGATCCAGGCCCAAAGAAACATAGGTCCCATGGTTTCCCTTATTTGTAATAACTAGTATGTGTCTGAGACAAGCAGAAAAGGTCAAAAGCTATGTACATATGGCCAGATAACATGAGTTAAGCAACATCAACTCCAAGATAGGGACACAAGTGTCTTTTTTTTCTTTCTTGCTATTGTTCCTAACATATTTATAATGTACCATGTGATTTTTTTTGTTTTGTTTTGTATGTTCCTCCCCCACAGTAGAACCCCTGTTTTCCTCTGCATTTGATGTCTGTTCCCTGCATCTTGTATATACGCTTCTGTAATCTGAGGAGGGGAAGGGAAAAAGCAAAATGTTTAAATCGGAATACAGGATACCCCATTGTAACAATGAGATGCACAAGACACTATGTTGAAAATGAACTTTACAATTTAGGTGGGCGTGGGAGGGGGGAGTGTAGTTGTGGAGGTGGGAGGGAAGGGATGGTAGGGGAAAAACAAAGGAGGAGGCAACAATGCTTGATAGGAAATGTACTCATTACCTTGCTCATGTAACTGTCACCCCTCTGTACAGTATTTTACAATAAAAAACTTATTAAAAAAAGAACTCTACTGTTTGAACTTTTCAGCAGGCCCCATCAGTCCCTCCTCTTCATGACTTTTCTTGTGTTTGTCTCCCACTGGGACACTGTGGCAATGTGTCTGTCACAGGCTCCTTGAACCATGATGGTTCCTTGTTTTCTAATACTTGAGAGTTATTCACTCTTAAACAATTGTTATCACTCTCAAAATAGAACCTAATTATAATGTTCTAAGTTAAGGGAAGTGACAAAAATACCCTTCTTCTTCAGTGTTGTCCTGCCACTCAGTAGTCACTGTTAAATCAAATCTCCCATTTTGTTTAATGCTTGTAGGATATGTGGGCTTACCCTGCGTCTAGATCCACCAGACTCTCCCCAGCGTCACATGGCCAACGTTGTAGTTGTGTCCATGGCTACTACTCCTCTATTTATTTGGATGGCAAGATGTTTTCCTCATTTAATTCAATCCCTTGTCCCATCCATTATTCACATTTCTCCTTATATATCAATTTGTAAAGGAGAAAGGGACTAATCAATCATTTAAGAATACAAACTTCTCACACCCTTCTTCCTTCTTCCTCATCATCATTATGGTTTGCATATATAACTGAAAATTGTGTATATATTTATTGTCAGTTTAATATTTTCCCGTTTTTCATTTTTCTTTTAAAAGCTATAGTACTCAAATTGAGCAAAGTTCTGGCACAAAGTAGAACCCCATTATATACTAACTGAAAAACTGAGCTGATAAATAATTAAGCTAGTATTGCAACTTAATGCTACTTGTTGGTGTGCTAATATAATTGAACCCAGTAGCTACTTTAGTTTTTTATTTTCAGACACCAGATATGATTTTCTTTTTGGTTAAGCAATGGAGTCTCTCATATGCTGGAGGCATAGAAAAAGTTCCACAGCAAAATGAGAAATAAGAAATAGGAAATGGGCAAGAATAGAAAGATATTAGTACTGAGTGGACCTGCATAGTAGGTCACAATGGACCCATTTTTATACTTACTATATCTCCACAGATTTTATGGTCTTTACACTTGCATTTGATATACAATGGCCTATTGTAAAAAATACAGACCTAAAAGAGCAGCAGTGATAAAGTTAATTCACAAAAATTAATTTGGAGGATTTATAATGCCTGCAGAATAGTTTTCAGCAACATCTCAGCTTATAAATAAAAGATTCTATCGCTAATGGAGTGTAAGCAATGCACAACACTTAGAGAACTCAATATATAGTTGTGTATTAGTAGATAATTTAGATAGGAGTTTAAATATCAACCATTTATATTCCTCAAAAGTGGAAGGAAGTAAAAGAGAGTATGAATGCATATGGATAAGCATAATATATATTAATTGCATTATGTATGATATCATTGCCATTAACATAAAAATTATTTTAATAATAGAAAAGATAGAGGAGAAATACAAATGCATGCAAGAATATTGCATCCTTTAGGAGTTTAAGAGGGTGGTTAAGAGGGTGTTTTATTCACCCAGGATAGAAATGAGCTGTGACAATGTGGAAACTGAGTTAATATGTGTGAATACAATTATACAGATTTGGGAAAGATTAAAACATTATAATTGATTGGAATCTGAATAGATTTGACATTTGGAAGTGTTTTGACTTAAGATAGAAATTTGAGGATTATCTTTTCATAGGTAAAGATTGGAAGCAGAAGGATCAATAAGATTTTTTTACTATGAAGCTATTAAAAATGGCCAAATATTATTACCTAGAGCTAGAGTTAATAAATAACTTTCTCTAAAGGTTTTGATAGTTAATTTTTTGGCTTTATAGGTCATATGGTCTCCTTGTCAACTATATCTTAAAGAAAGGCGCATGACTGTGCTCCAGTAAAACGTTATTTACAAAAAATTAGGGGGGCAAGTTGGATTTGATTCACCAATCATAATGTGTCAATCCCTAAAATAAATTTTGGATCTAAATTTCAGGCAAATAACTATGAATTAATAAACCACAGAGAAACATAGGAAAGATAAAGATCCAATTGAAGATTGTGCTAGAAAAAGAGATAACTTTTTTTTTAAGGTAAACATTTTTATGATTTGGAAAAAACATCCACTTGGAGTCAATCACATACTTAGTAATTAGTTATCTTGCCAGAGTTTATTTTGAAGATACAATAGGGAGCTAATGGCTGAAATGGGTTGTAGAGAGACTGAAAAGGTAGGAAATGGACACCATAAATCAATATGTTTCTTATGAGAATCAGACATGAAAAAGAGGTAGTCAAGGAAAATGTATTTTAAGTGGATGAGTGTTCTGATAGTAAGTTTAAAGCAGGCACGAGATGAATACCCCAACACTTATTTATTTATATTCAGGACCATGTCTCTGTCTGCTTGTTCTCTGTAATTTAAGTCAGAGCCTAGGGGAAATCAGAGTGAAGCATTCACATATTGCCATGTCAGAGTCCCACACAAGTTCCTCTTTCCTAAACCCCATCATCCACAAAGGAGTTCAGACCACTATAGGAATACACTCTATGGATGCACAAAGTATAAACATATCTTTTTCTGACGACATGCTGATCCCACAACAATGCTGAACAATAAGCCAACAGTAATGAATGCATTTTCTTTTGTCTGGAAATTTTATAGTAACTCCTTAATAAGCAACTTGTCAGCTGGCTTCCCTTGGAATTCACAAACTTGATTAAACTTGGTTTTTCATTTTTGAGAATCTTGAGGTGATCCTGTTATTTCTGAACATTGGCCTTCAGCTCCTATCCCTGTGTTGTTCTCTGTTTCCACCCTGGGCTCTACTAACCTGGAAAGAAGAAAGAAAGAAAGAAATTGCTTCAGTATTTGTCAGAAGAAGTCTCCTTGTACCAATAATTTAGTGATTGTAATAGCTGTATGGAAATAGTGTCTTTCCATGACTTCCTTTTATTCATATTTAACCTTCTTTCCTCACCTTACACTTTCCTGGTCTTTTGCTGGCAGACACATCATCAGGACCTTTTCTCACAAACCCTCTCTCTAAGGGAGAAGATAGCATCTAGTATTTAAAAAAGTCCTTACCTCATTGCGGCTGGGTTGGGCACATTCTTTTTCAGAAAGGATTGAGCACTGGATTTATGGTGAGCTCTGTCTCAGCCAGATTCTGACCTTGTTAAAAAGGCAATCCAAATTCCTACTTAAATTTATCTTTCAATTAAAAGTACACATTAGACTGAAGTGCAAAACTGCCACCCTTCCTGCATTTTATTCTCTCTTTTACAGTCTGAATTATTTAAAGAATTAATCCAATATCTTAAAGTGTCTAAATCACTTCTAATTATAAATGTAGGGAAATATTGTCCTCCACATGGCTCACATTGCTATTTAATACTTTCTAATGAAAATCGGCACTGAAAATGTTCTCAGTTATTTAGCTTATCAACTGTCGCTTTATTCTTGCTTTGGGGACTGATGACCATTCAGAAGCCTAATTTATTATATGAAAATGTTAAAATCCATGTCTTAGACAATTTAGTACTAACAATTCAAACTAAAAACACTTTTTTATACATGATGTAAAGCCATTTTGCCTCCCACTGTCTCTTCCAAATCTTGAACTGCAAAATAAGGAATTTTAAAATTCTATTTTTTGTCAAATGATGATGCAATATTTGTTTCTAATCCTATATACAATAAATACAAGATGGCTGTGCCACTCAAGTTAGTACTAATGTGGGTGAATTTAAATGATAGCTAACACATTAAAAATATATATACCATTATTAAAACAGTTGATAAAGAGGAAAAGTCTAATAGTTTTATATTTTCAACTATTTGGAAAATGGATTCAAGGGTCTTTGGGAAATACTTTGGAAGATTTCAGGTTTCTACTTTTCATTAAAGATCAGAGAATTGTACTTTTTTCTCATCGGTATTCTCATCTGTTTAGCTATATCTGAGAGTTTGTATATCTAATGGTGACTTACAGGATAAGGATGATAGTAAATGGAGATAATGCTGAGAGTATGCCTAAGAACTTGAAAGAACTGATTATCAACAATTGAAATGTCTACTTGCAACAATCTAACATAATGATGACCAGGTGGCTAGAACTTGAAGTTTTGGAGGAGGCAGAAGGGTGAGATCAAGGGGACAGGAGTAGATAAATGAAGAGAGAAAGAATGGGGAAATGTAGTCATGATATTCACTGTATAGATGGAAAATGAATCTAGGAAAATTGAGGGGATAGATGGGGTTGGGAAAGATGGGATAGAATGGTGAAAGGGAGACAATGGAGATTAATTGTAGTCACAAACTGACATGCTAAATCAACATCTCTTTGTACAATAACTTAAAGATAATAAAAATACAAAATAAAGATCTATATGAACAATTTCTTATATAAAAAGTATAATTGCAAAAGAATTTTAGAACATAATGAAGTGGACCCTGAGATGGGGCTTAAGCTGGTATGATTCCATTTTGAGCTTTACCTTTGTTTTAGGGATTTTAGACTCCATTTTTGAACGGTGGTGACTAAAAACCTTTAAAAAATGTTCAATCTAGAAAAGCAACCTTAATCACAGAGCCACATCTTGGCTCCCACAGGCCTAGTTCCCAGAATGATAAACATGCATCTGGTCTTCCTCCCCTTAACAACCTAAATCGCCCTTGATTGTTCAGTTAAAGACTGACCAATAATGTAGATAAGTTGTAATCTTGCTCAACTGACAATACCACCTGCTTACTGTAAACCCCACCTTTGCCCACCAAATTCATGTGCCAATTCAAACCAAAATGATAGGATAGTTTAAACTACTAGTATAAAACAGACTGTAACTCCATTGGCCACCTGCATGTGGCCTAACATGACTATGCAATTCTTTGTGTGTGTTGCGGACCCATTGGTCACCTGAGCATGGCCAGGCTTGACCACATGGATTTTGCCTTTAAAATCCCTAGCTTGTGGGCTGTCCAGGGTCCCAGTATCAGCTCCTGAGCCTGTGCTGTGGCCGGTAGGAACCTTCTCAATAAAGTTGCTTCTTTGTTAACAACTTTGTTGCAATGGGGCTCTGTCCCTCAGGAGACTAGGTTTGCTTGCCTGCCTGAGTAGGGGGTCTTCCTACTACAATATTAGTCTCACCAGAAAGGGGAATGGGCTTTCATAATCCTGATACTCAGATTCTACCTAGAATCATTAAATCAAACACCATGAGAGTGAGACTTAATGTGGATATATTCTTAAAGTTTTCACATAATTCTGGTCAGGGCTATGTCTAAGAATCACACATTTAGAGACTGAGACAAAGAAATACTGTAAGCATCAGAGAGAAAAGAGTTGGTCATTGAGTCTATTATTCTCATTTAAACAGTATTTTTCAAATCGCCTTTTCTAGACAAATTCAATCCTCAAATAATACTGACATGATATTTACAAATATAATAAGTGAAATATGTTGGAAATATTTGATTCCAGTAAAAAGGTCTGATATACCTTAAATTTAATACATATTACAATTGGGGTAGAATAGCCAAACTTAAAAATAAAAAGAGTAGGTTAACATAGAGTTAATAGAGGTTATTGTATCCACTTCTTTTTCTTTTTCCTAGGTGTGTCTTTTATGTTCCTCTAAGTTTTGCCAAAATATTTGATATCTCCAAAATACGAATTAATGTTTATTTATGTAAATAATATTTAACATTTAAGTTGAAAGGCATATAATAAATATTTTCTACCTTATTATGGGTTTAAAGTTTGTTCCTAAATCAAAGAGGCTATAATCAAGACTTCAAGTCTTGATTAGTCCAGGGTTTCCTAAAATTTGTTTTGTAGCTCTCATGAATCAGAGTAACACTGACTCTATTAACAGTGAAGACACATAAACAGAATTATAACCTCAGAGTGAGATGTTTTGTAGTTGACATTTTATTCACCAGCTTCCCAGAATATTATGGTATACTTTAAATTTTTCAGAATCATTGACTTACTTTCTGATGTAAAACTCAAGATTAACTTCATCATTAAAATGAAGTGTTTTTATGCCATCCTATGCCAGGAGAGGGCAGCAGAAAGCTGAAATTTCTGGTAAAGAGGTGAAGACTTGAGGGAGTTGGATGTCACTGGGAATTTACATCAAAATACTTCTAGGAAGGGGAATTAAAGTTCCTAACTGCAACTGAGAACCAAATACTTTGGCTTGTTTGGTTAGGTACTAACAGAGATCATAAGGAGGTGGAAAGAGTTCATTCAAAGCTGTAGGTCAAATGGAAAGCCAAACAGAAGACATTTCTAAGAAATGGGCTTTTAGGCTATTTATAATCCCAGAATAAAGAAGAGTGGCAGCAAGATAAAAGTTTCAGAATAAGAAACTAGATAAACAAGCGGGAATAAAACACATGAGAAGCTAATGAACAGGACTATGGAAATATAATCTACATTTATATTAATTAAATTCTTTTTATATATATAAAAGGGTCTGCTATTGAATTTAAAGAGAATTTGATCTAAGTTTTAACTTGAAAACTAACAATTCTGGGAAAATAAAGAGCAAAGCCTGAAAACATGATTGTCCATTGTTTTCGTAATGTACATGAGTTAGGAAAGCCTTGGTTCTAGTTCATATAGTTATATTAATTTTTATAACTATTATATTATAGAAAAGAAGTTCCTTGAAGATCCTCTTTAGCATAAGAATAACACTAGTCTAAGGAAATCAAACATATAAAATAATTGGAATAACTAACAATATGCTGCTAATATCTAGGATATACTAATACTAAATCTTAATATACAAACGTAAGAGTATAATAACAATAACAAGGGGCTGAGGAAGGTGGTCCAAGTGGTAGAGCACTAGCCTTGAGCTGAAGAGCTGAAGGACAGCACCCAGGACCAGAGTTCAGGCCCCACAACCCAATCAACCACTCAATCAATAACAGTAACCAGATATTTAGGTAGTCATATTTGGCATGAAGTCCTCAATCTACATACCAAATATTTCATTGTCAAACAGTACTTCTAGCTAAAACTTTGGGCTTCTCTTCTATTATATTTTATGCTTTCATGATTATACTTATTTTATATATTTATTGATACCAGTAGTGGGGACTTGATCTCAGTGCCTTTTTCTCTCATTTGACTTATTTGCTTGACTTTTGCCCTGCTGCTTGAGCAATGCCTCCAGCTAAAATTTTGTTAATTAATTAGATGGAGTCATATGGCCTTTTCTGCCCAGGATGGCTTTACATTGTTATCCTCTAGGTCTCGGCTTCTTGAGTAACTTAGATTATAGACAGCAGATACTGGTGCTCAACCTTTCCTTTTATGTTTTTAATGTACTATTCCCTTTCTATTTAAGAGTGTGAATAAATACAAAGTCTTTTTGTTTTTGTGGATTAAGTGCAAATTATCAAGACATCTATAATTTTAACAGCTCTTGCTAGAGTAAATTCATGCAATTGGTCAGCATTGTAATATTCATCAAGAAATAATTTAAAGTTATTGATAAGTTCTTTTTATTAATATAAACAATAATCACTGAATTCCAGTTTTATACAAGTAATTAACTGTTTCAGATGTTCCTCCTTGCCAAATATATGATTATTATTATTATACTGCTGCATTTGTATATTAAGATTGAATATTTGTATGTCCTAGACATATTAACTGCAGATAGCTAGTTATTGCCATTATTTCATGTTTAGTTTCCTTAAACTAGTGAAAAGTAGTTTGGCCTAGAATATTGACAAATAAAGACACAGAAGAATGATAGCCCTGTACATTTTGAGAATAATGTGATTTATAACTAAATAGTCTTTTACTTATGAATGCAACTAAAGAGCAGTTTTCTTTCTTTCTTTCTTTCTTTTTTTCTTTCTTTATTTCTTTCTTTCTCTCTTTCTCTTCCTTCCTTTGTTTCTTTCTTTTTCTCTTTCCTTCCTTCCCTCCTTCCCTCCTTCTTTCCTTCCTACCTTCTTTTTCTATTGGTATAGGTATTAGGGATTGAACTCCAAGCATGAGTATTTTCCCTTAGATTATCATTCATTTTCTCAGGATTGGTACAATCACTTGAGTCACACAGCTCCCTGTTGTTGTTTTTTTTGTATTTTACATTTTCTTTTTGTTTGTTTGCTTTAATTGTATGAAGAGCTTCATGGAATATTTTGTCTGGGCTGATTTTTGGATGACAATCCTCAGACTTGAGACTCTTGAGTAGCTAAGATTATAGGCTTGAGCCTCCAGATATGACTGCTATTTCTTATACAATGTTAACATATGTTCAAAATATGAAATTATCAGAATTTATTTAAGAAGAAAAGAATGAAAGGATATTGGTTTTGATTTTTTTAATTGTTTTAATATGTTTACCTAATTCTAAATTGTAAATATTCTGTTGTGAAGGCAGTTAGGAAAAAATAGGTTTTATCAGAAATGATTAGCAACTAGTTATCCCTAGATTTTAAAGTAAAAGTTTAGTAAACTTTAGTTTTACTTTAATTAAGTAAAATATTTAAATATAGTCTGAGAAACTGATTTATATAGAAAAAATGACTATGGATTTGTCATAGTATATAATGTAACCCTAAACTAGTTTAGATGTAAGAAAATTTCTTCTACCAAAGTGAAACAGTTGAGATATTACTAGTAAAAGTTTCATCTCCTCAAAACATGCTAGATATTACTAGTAAAAGTTTCATCTCCTCAAAACATGCTCTCTAATGAATAAAATAAAAACTGAATATTGTTGGATCAATTAATTCTAAATGAAGTGAATAAAAGTAAATGAAGGATAAAAGTAAACTATGTTAAGGGAAGAGTCATATACCTGCCAATAATGCCCTTTAATCATAGTATAAATGCACTGTAGCATGAACACAAAGCAAGGAAAAGACTGAAGAATGATACCCAAGATATTTTTTAATGCATTTTCATTACACTGAAAACTTAGGGAACCAAACAAAGAAGCACAAAAAGTAAAATAAGATTAGCCACATTTCACTCTTTGAAGAGCTATTAAAACAGTTATTCTCAAAAAGTATGAATAAAAAAGCAATAGTTATTCACAAAGGTAGTAGTAGAACTACTTAGGATAATGATGTTTGCAATGTGGTGGATCTTAGTTCAGAAGTACTAGACTTTATAAACAGATTAATCATATTCCTGAGAGTGTTGTAATTGTCTGAAAGGGGGAGACAGATAATACTCTAGTTTTTCTAAAGGGACAAAAACAGTTAAAAAGATGTTAAATAAAATATATGATTACTCACTTCATCCATCCATTTACCAACCCACCTAACCAAACAACTATGAATTATATCCACCCATCAGTCTCATCCACTATAGACAGAGGCATTTGACAAGGTCAAAATCTGGGAGAACCCATTTTAAGGGAGGAATGACTTACTTTGGATTACTTAGGATTTTAAAGGTTTCTGACTATTGAAAAGGAAAGACTCACAGAGAAGAACAGCTTTATCATGTCAGCTGGGAAAAGAGAGAAAGGAGAGAAGAAGAGATAGAAAGAGAATGATGGGGGTGGGTGAGGAGAGAGAGAGAGAGGGAGAGGGGGGAGGGAGAGGGAGAGAGATGGGGAGGGATGGGAGGAAAGGAGAGGGAGTGGGGGGGGAGAGAGAGAGAGAGAGAGAGAAAGAGAGAGAGAGCGCTCCAGTGATGTGCTTGAGAACTTTCTCATTTTCCTTCATTCATTGGGTCTGGGCTCCCAGCCATCCTGATGCTGCCAACCACATTCAAGGCAGCTTGTTACCTTTAGTTAAGCCTCTGTGGAAATGGCCTTACAGACTCACCTAAAAGCCACTTGACTGATGTACTAGGTGCTTCTCAATCCAATCAAGTTGATAATCAAGATTAAACATTAGAAGTCCATTCTTTGCGAAGTAGATAAGCAAATACATCTCCATAAACTCTAACATTACAGCTGGGATTCCCCTGCAAAATAATGCTGAGCTCATAAATTTGCCCAGTAAAACAAATGTATTCTATCTTGTAGAGTTCCTGTAAGTCTTAACAGTTCCAAGACTGCTCAAAAGTTCAAATCTCAAGTCTTCTCTGAGACTTTAGGCAAAGATAACAATTAAGTCACATCCTTCTAAGACACAATGGCACAGTGTAGATATCCCCATTCCCAAACAGTGGAATGGAAGAATAGCAAGGGATAATTGGACCCAACAGAAGACAGAAACCCAGCAAGGCAAACAGCAGATATTGTCTCTATGTGTCTAACATCTGAAGCATACCTGCATGATGTAAACTTCCCATAGCTCAGAAAAACTCATCCCCATGATCTTGCTGGTTGCAGCCTGCATTACTTCTCCTTGGATTGACAGCATTCCTCGGCAGAGGATCCATATTTCTGGCTTCTCCTTTAAAATATATGTGGAAACCTCCTTGAACCCCATATGTTTTTAATCCCTGCCTGCCAGCAGTTGCCACTAACTCAGGATGTGTGTAAGCAGCATCCTACTCAATCTTGGGCAAGGAGAGTGTCCAGAGCTTTCTTCCCAAATAAAAATCTTTCATATTTCAAAACTTTACAACCTTGAGCCTGACATGTCTGGGGTCCTGTCCTTTCTTGAGATACCTTCAGGCTTTGTTCTTATTGTCCCAAAGCACAACACTTTTCTTCTGCTTAATGTCCCTGAACTTATCTGCAGACTCACTTTCCTTGGCACTAGCTTCACTGTGATTTTTTTTTTTGGATGTGGGGGAGGGAAATCTTTTTCCCCTGCTTTCGGTATACAATTTTCTCTGTAATCTTGTCTTACAACAACCAGTGATTTAATGTTTTTTTTAAGGTTGGGTTTATAGTTATTGTATAAAACTACCAAATTGGATCAGAACTTATATCATGACAAACCAGTCAAGGACAAAGAGTCAATAACGTTAAGTGATTTAATTATTAAATTGTGCCATATATTTCTAAGTGATTTTTATTGAAAAGTCATGTTATATAGAATTATATGTTCCAGTTATTGGTATTTATATTACTAGATAGGCCCATTTAGAACTTTTAAATTTCATTTACAGACTTAAGACCAAAACTTAAATGTATTGCATTATTACAATAAGTTTTACTTTAGAAATTTGTTTGGAAACTGAATGTTATATTCAACATTAGTTCTATGTTGTTTTTTTTTGTTTTTTGTTTTGATGGGGCTTGAACTCTGGGCCTGCACACTGTCCCACAGCTCTTCAGCTCAAGGCTGAACCACAGCACCACAGTGCTGAGGAATCGAACACAGGGCCTTATGCATGTGAGGTAAGCACTCTACCACTGAGCCACCTTCCCAGCCCATGATATTGCATTATGTAAACTTTGAGCTAACATGAACTGCATTTCCAAATTTTAAATCATTGAAAGATGAAAAGAATATAAAATCTGAGAGAGGAACCTTGGATTTGAATCTAAGAGTCAAAGACTACTGGCTTTTTTCACCCTTGTCCATGCTGATTAGTTTAATATAACCAAATTGATTCTCACATAATTGATCATATTTTAGAGATATTGTCATCAGTCCAATTTCTAAGAGAAATGATTATTCTTTTCTTTTTTCACTTAAATTGGTTTATGCATAACTCTCTTTAAACAAATAATTATATTTTGCTATTTCAAAGTCATATTAAGAGTTGAAAGAAATAATGATATTCTAATAGTCTCTTTTTTTCTAACCCAATCAATTCATGAAAAATAATCTTCTTAGAAGCACAAAGTCATCTGGGATCAAAAGAGCAGAAGATTAAAATGATTTAAAAAGAAATGTTTCACCATCTGTGGATGTGCAGATTGACAGAACCAGAGCTGAAATAATAATGAAACAAACTCCTTAAAGATAGCTTGATTTGAGAAAGGGAAGTAACTCTGATTTGAGAAAGGGAAGATCTCTGATTCCATTACTGAGAAGAAGACACAATGAAACTGCATACATACCAATAGCAGAGACTAGAAATGAGGCAGGGAAACTAAAAATAAGCACCTCTTTAGACTAAGGTTGTTTTTAATATTACAAATGCCATGAAAACTGAGTAGGCCATTCTCAGCACAAAAATTTTATAGTTTTTAAAACATGGGATTGAATTTTACTTTAGCTTCCTATATATAGGTAGACTAGGACGATTCACTTAAAATATCATACTACAAACTACTTCACTAATGGATAATAGTTATTAGAAAGGAAAATGAGGTAAAGTTTACTTCTAGTGGACAAGTAACTTCAGGGTTAAAAACAATACAAAGAGACCTATCTGTTATTTTATATAAGGAAGTGTGTTTCAAAAGTTATAAACATATATGCAAAAATGGAGAGAATTTGTTGTGTTTTATGTTCAAATGTAGTGCTCGGTAAGGGGAAAAGGGGAATAGATAAACAAGATCTAGTAAATTAGTAGTTGGGAGCTAGAGTTTAAATGTCCAGCAGCAAATGTAAGCTATGGTTTTGAATCTACTAAGATTATAGCTGAATTAAAAAATTTCATAAATCAAATTTTTTTCCCAAATACTACCAAGCATACAAAAGATAGAAAAATCATTGCTTACAGTTTGAGGTATACGCAGAGGTAGTTTAACTGTCTTCTTCCTTTTACTCTCTTCAGACTTGTCTGAAAACATCACTTGTTGAAAATCTAAAACCTCAGACTTAGTTACCTGCAGTGAAGGATCCATATTCACATTACTCTTGTGGCACAGGAATCTTAAGCTGTTAAATAGCAGCTGGGCCCAGACTTGGCAATGTGTGGGAACCCCAGGGAATCTATTGTGAAACTTCAGAAAAGCCATTTACACAGCTAAGAGCACATGCGTTTTCTTAAAAAAAAATATAGATCACGCTGATGACAAGCTCAAAAAGAGAGCTATAATCTATGGAAAGAAATGAATCATTGAAAGGGAAAACCATCTGCCACAACAAGCAAAATAATCAGGGATACAAATAATCATCTGAAAGAAACTATGAAGAGACAAAAAATAAGAATACTTATGTAAGATACAACTTTAATGTAGAAGCTAAAATTAAATCTTCTCTGAAGTCATTTTCCATAGAAAATACTTGCATGCAATAATTTAAAGTGATGAGTATTTTAGATGTTGTGGTTATCAAAGACTAGTTTACCAAACAGCTAGTTTACTGAAAGACTCATAAAGTGAATGGCAATTTTTGAAGAGATAGTAAACTAATTTCTCTATATTTAAAAATGATTTCTGTTCAGCTGGTTAGGTGGCATTGAACTATAGCCCTAGCTACTTAGGATACTGAGGCAGGAGGATTATTTGACACAAGGACTGGATGCCAGCCTGAGAAACAAGGCAAGATACCATCATAAAAACAAAAGCAAACAAAAACAGACTAGTTAGTAAGTAATATTTAAAATGTTCTAGGTTCAGATATGTCGTAGGGCTCTTTAATTGGATGTTTTCACACTAGAAGGACAACAACCCTGCCAAGAAGGGCTTGAACAATTTCAGGAAAGACTTGGTGAAAACTGAGCTGAAAGTCAAAGTGAATTTTGCATTTGTACATCTGTGGTTTTTTTCACTACGTAAGAGATGAACAGGATGTGCAAATGACTAGGCTGCAAACAAGTGTTGTATTTGTGAACAGAAACCATTAAAATCATATAGTTTCATAAAATGATAAATCATCATTGATATTTTATAAAACAATTAACAGTCAGTAGTAGTGTAAGCTGAGGAAACAGAAGACACATTTTGAAGCATCAGATCTTGGAGTCTTTATTAAAAGGCCCATGACTGTACGGTGGATTCCTGTCTCAAAGACCAGCAACCAGCAAATACACTTAACACTGTTAAGAAACTGAGCCATAAGGGCAAGAGAGGAAAAAAACAAACCAGTTTAGCTCCAATGGAGAGCTGAAGTGGGACACCATGGTGACAAGAAGAGCCAGGAGCCAGGAGCCAGGACACAAACATGCAGACATGTGGCATGGGGTAATGGTGCCTGAGCTGGTCTGGGCCTAAACAAGGTCAGGCCAAGGGGCAAGGTCACTCCCAGTCCCACTCCTAGACACTGGACTGGCAGAGTTTAAAACATACCAGACAAATGACTGCCCTTGCCTCCAGGGATTCAGGCACGCCCATCACCTGAGAAGTGGGGGCTTCTCCTTTTCCCACCATAAAGACAAGATGCCAGCCCCTACCATCCACCATGTGGCCAAATGGCACTGGCCGACCCGATTGCCCTATTTCAATAATAATAGCTTGCAAGAGTTTATAAACAACTTGCAGCTGTGAAAATTAACATATTAAAAAAGAAATAGCATATTAATAAAAAAGGTACATTGTAAGATTGGAACATCTGTAAAACCTGATAATTAAAATGAATGTGCAGGATATTACACCTTATTTAAAATATCTTAAAGAAATAAGATGAATATATTCAAAGATTAAGAGCTACAACATAAGATTAGAAGAGCCTTATCCAGAACTTAAAGACAGGAGTTTATAGATAGAGTAGAAATTAAAAGTGAAGATGAAGATCTACATAAAGACAGATGGAAATGGAATTAAAAATAATAATTTATTATTATTATAGAGGTGATGTACAGAGGGATTACAGTTACATGTCTCAGGTAATTAGTACATTTTCTTTCATATGTTACTGTCTTGTGTTCCCTCATTCTCTCCCAGTTCCTTCCTCCTGTCTCCACCCACAAGTTGTATAGTACACTTTCTCCAGTGTCCAGTAAACTTCAGTGTTCTACTTTTCCCCCTTTTCCCCCTGGAGCTCTGTGCCCACACCACTCTCCCAAAGATATAGAGGTGAATACACCACGCATAAGGTAAAGAAGAGAGAATCATCAAAAACTAAAAACTAAAAAAATAAAGAAGTTTTTGGTTTGTGTATCTTGGAGTTTGTTATTACTTTATATAACTATGAAGAGGCATTTAGGCATTGTGCCTTTGTGTTTCTCTCCTAAGATTATCCTCTTTTGGTTTCACTTTGTGTACCTAGAACCATATAAAATTTGTCATTTCCCAGTGCATTTTAGAAATAACTTTTGCATATCAGAGAGAATATGTGATATTTGGCTCTCTGACCTTGGCTTACCTCACTTAACATGATTTGTTCTGGTTCCATCCAGAAATGGAATTTGATAGAGATAAGGAAAGACATAGAGAGGAAAGAAGGAAGAAAGAATGTGAATATAATTGCAAGTTACAGCAAAACAAAACAAAATAAACATATATATATATTCTACTATTGTTTATCAGTTATAAATACTCTGAAGAGGAAAGAAGGATGGACAATAGACACATGAAGTAATGTTCAACCTCTCTAGCCATAAAAGAAATGAAAATCAAAACAACATTGAGATACCACCTCCCCCCAGTTAGAATGGCTAGAATCAAGAGCTCTAATAACAACAGATGTTGGAGGGGATGTGGACAGGAGGGAACCTTACTGCATTGTTGGTGGGAGTGTAAACTTGTTCAACCACTTTGGAAAGCAGTATGGAGGTTCCACATAGAGCTCCGCTATGACCCAGAAATCCCACTTTGGGGCATTTACTTAAATGATCACAAACAAGAACACACTAAAGCTACCAGAACGACTATGTTTGTTGCAGCATTGGAACCAACTCAGATGCCCCTCAGTAGATGAATGGATCAAGAAAATGTGGTATATATACACAATGGAATTCTATGCCTCCATCAGAAAGAATGACATTGCCCCATTTGTTAGGAAATGGAAAGGCTTGGAAAAATTTTTTTTAGTTGAGTTAGCCAGGCCCAAAGAAACATAGGTCCCATGGTTTCCCTTATTTGCAATAGCTAGTATATGTCTGAGTCAAGCAGAAAAGGTCAGAAAAGTTGATGTTAGGGGAATGAACCCCAAGATAAGTATTCAAATGATTTTTTTGTTTTTTGTTTTCCTTTCATGCAATTGTTTCAAACATATTTATAAGATGATTTCTTTGTTGCTTGTATGTCCCTCCCCCACGGTATAACCCATGATATCACTGTATTTGAAGTTGGTATAATTTGTGGAGGGGAAGGGAAAAATCAAATCGTTTAACTAGGGATACAGGTGGATCCATCACAACAATGAGATGTACAAGTCATTATGTCCAGAAACCAACTTTACAACTTTGGTAGGGGGTGGGGGAGGATCGGGTTGGGGGAGGGAGGGAGTATGGGAAGGGATGGGAAGGGGAAACAAAGAGGAGGCAGCAATGCTTGGTAAGAAATGTACTCGTTATCTTGCCCATGTAATTGTAACTCCTCTGTACGGTATTCTCACAATAAAAAAATTTAAAATATGAGAAAAGAAAAAAAGTTATAAATATTAAGGAGAACAAGAGAACTTTACAGGTTTTTAATAATGAAATATTCAAACATTACTATTAAAAAAACTCTCCAAATATTTATAGGCAAGTTCTACCAAAATTTTCATAGAATAGAAATCTTCTTACATATAGATATTCTCCTAGGGATTAGAAGAAAACAAAAATCCAAGAAGGACTCTATAACTCATGAGGGGCATTATACTTGGGTGAGTCATATCTAATTTTGTGTATTTATGCTAATACTGAGGCTTGAACTCAGGCCTCAAAAGCTTCTGTACCATTTCAGCTTAAGCATATAGTCATCTTCTTGAGCTATATCTTCACTTCTGGCACTTTACTGATTAATTGGAAGTAAGAGTCTCAATGATTTGTCTGCCTAAATTGTCTATCAATTTTGATCCTCAGATCTCAACCTCCTGCATAGCTAGGATCACTTGCATGTATCACCAGTGCCTGAATTTCCAGTCTTTTGAATTAGATATATTTTAGAATTTCTCACTGGCTTTATTTTTGCATAGTAATTTGTATATACTGGCAGATTATACAATAATCTCAAAAGTGTACAGTATTCTTACAGTAATAATTTGAATAGTATTTTCACAGCAAAATGTATGACATTCAAGCTAAATTTTATAAGGCATTTATATATAACATATAATATACACACATGTATATATATAACATTTATTCATCAAATTTTGCTAAACTGGTAAATAAAATATTGGGATAATATGTCTTAACTAGTAGAACTTCTTATTTTTAATACATATCTCAAAAATAATTGTGGCATGCAATTTCAATCTATATTGTTTCTTTGTATCAGATATGTAATACACAATGCTTTCAGCTGTTTGACAATGTTGGAGATGAAGCATTATTATAGCCACTGTATTGAAGTTGGAGTTGGGCATTTCTTGATGATGATAGAATAGGATATTGGGCATAAAATAGCACTACAATGATTGTTTTAAAAGCCTTTTAAAAGACTATCCCATTGTTATCTGGCACATTAACACTGCTTTCTGTCTAAGCAGTCTTATTTAATGGAGTAAATGGCTATGAATTTCTTGCTCCCTGATAAATGCAGGCCTGTTCTGGGGAGCAATTAACAGAAGATGGATTTTCATTGAATCAGGAACAGTGATTTTATCACCTGCATTTGCAATAACATCATTATCATCTTCACCAGTGGATTGTGCTTACATTCATTTTGCAGTAGTACAACCATTTCCCCATCACCAGCTTATCATCATCAATATTTATCATTTTTTTCTACATCAGTTCCTAACTTATTTACATTTTTATCTGATAAACTTTTATAGGAATGTAGTGTGAAATTCACTTCTCATTACAGAAGTTCCATTTTCTGTTTCAATTTCAAAGATTATTATAGGACTAAACATTTGTTGATGTTGATTTACAAACATTAGCACTTATTTATAATGAATTTATTATGCATGAGTATTTTTAAGATTGAATTATTTCAAGAAATAATAAGTTCTCATTTTTGTTCACTGCAGATGTATTTGCAAAGACCAAAAACTAAAAAGAGAATTTACAATCCAATTTCATGGAGATTTAATTTTTTCATCTAAAAGCTCTATTTAAAATGCCATTTTAGAGCTGAAATAAATAACAAAATCTTATGTTTTCACCAAAAACATTAGAAGGATGAGCAGATTGATTATTTTTCCTTTGTTATTTAAAAAGTAATGTATCATTTCTTTATAATAAAGCTCACTTTTCTAATATATTTCTGCAATTCTTGATAGAAGCTTACATGTGTACCCACTACCAAAATCATCCTCCCACATTATGCTAATGACTCTGTAGTAGCCCTTTTCATCTCATGCCTACTATAGGAAACTTCAGCTTTGGCATTTATTTCTATATTTCCCCCCTTCCAGAATATCATAGCAATGGAGGAATAGAGCCTAAAACTTTTATGTCTTGATTTGTTTTTTTTTGTTTCCCTTTATGTTTTCTTTTTTTTAAATTTAATTTTATTTTATTTGTGAACATACTGTACAGAGGGGTTACAATTACATGGGCAGGATAATGCGTACATTTCTTACCAAGCATTGCAGCCTC
>NW_012267232.1:8025027-8065402 GCF_000151885.1 Dipodomys ordii | reverse complement strand
GCTTACTCTGCCCATTTGAGATGAAAATAGCACCAGTTTTGTGCTAGAACACTATCTTAAGGCAACCATCAACCAAAGTTTGCATTTGTACAGTCAATAGTCTACAGATACAATCTAGTTCAATAGATACATCTATTCAACATCAAACAACTATATGTTAATGGACTTCGAACCCCATAGAAGAATTTGGAAAACCAGAAATTATTAGGGTTAGGGAGAGATGTGGGTAAAAAAATTGGAATAGATTGGTGTGGGGAGGCACAGGGAGAGTTAACTATGTCCTAATCTCAATGTAGGAAATAGATGGGGTTGGATCCAAGTAGAGAGAGAGAGAAAAAGAAGAAAGGGGAAGGGAAATGAAAAGAGACCAGAAAAAAATAGAAGCTTAAAAATTAATGTTATTATGGAGATTAAGAGACAACCTATTTAGAGAGGAATGTGAGTATATTGAGAGAAGGTTAGGGATATAGAGGAGATGTGAAAAACTTTAAAAAATGCTTAAAATATTATATAGGTATAAAGAGGTAGTACTGCTATTAAGGAATTTCAATCTCAGAGGTTTTGAATTGAGTAATAAATTTGTGGGTTTATCTGAGGATGTGCAGGACATGAGTTAAGTCACGTAAAGGAGAACAAAAGAGAGGAAAAGGTGAAAAGGATAAGAAAGGGAGAAAAAAGATCGGAAGTTCAGTAGAGCTAAACAAAAAACAAAAAGATAATTTAAAAAGAAAGAAAAAGAGAAAAAGACAAGAAAAGAAAGAAAAATGTACATTCACGTATTCCTAAAGTAAAAATTATAAGAGAAAAAAAAAGTTACTGGAAAACAATTTTTTTTCAAAAAAGGCAAAAATTAAAGATTAATAAAAGTTTTAGAAAAGAAAAAAAATTTATATATATAAGGTACCAAAACAAAGAAGAAAAAGAAAAAAAAGGTAAAGAAAAAAAAAAGTTCTTTGATTTTTTTTTTGATTTTTTTGGGAGGGGTGGGAAGAATCCTGTATCTCCCTTGTGTCTGTGACCAGCCTCTTGTTGGAGTCTCTGGTCTGCTTGAGGTCCTGTGGTCTTAAGTCAGTTTGTTCGAACAGGCAGAAAAATGCTCTGCTTTACCCAAGATTTTGAGATCCCCCTCCCAGGTTAGTTTAATAGGAGGGTGATCTGCTTTGAGAATCACAAAAGAGGGGGATGCAGTGATGAGGCTAGGTTCTGGGTAGAGTTGAGGCCTTTCAACAAACAGCAGCTTTTCCCTGGGGCTATTTTGTGAAAAACTCACAGAGCCCAGCCTGGAGCCATTCTCAGGGTTTCTGTTTTTCAATTGATTGTGGAGGCTGCTAGAGGGAGGGGCAGCCTCTGGTTCTGGTTACCCAGTGAGGAAAGCCACTCCTATGGCTGGCGCCCGAGCTGGGTGACTTTTCCCTGGATGGAGCTGAGTGTGGCAGGTCACTTCGCCGTTAAGTTCTTGTGACCTGCTAAATGACTCGTTTTATTCCAAGGCCTGAGCTGGAGCTAGCAGCTCCTCTGAGCTTTGTCGGTATCCAAGATGGAGATCACCAGTGCTGGGGGGTAGGGGTGGCCTTCCCTCCTCTGCTTCCTGAGAAGGAGTGAGGACATCAGGCTTCTACTCACGCCGAGTCTTGGATCCTGGGTCGTCTCTGGTCTGCAAACTGCAGGATGAAGATGTCCGCTCCTTGTTGGTTCTTGCTGGTGTTGAGTACAATCCGCTCACCCGCTGTGTCTGACTCCTTTGTCCTGGGCTCTCTGTGGCTCAGGTATGGCTGTGGCCGCCGCTGCGACGCTCCCGCCGTGGCAGCGGCTGCTGGACAGCACTCAGATGTGTCTCCTTGCCTTGGCTTCCCCTCTGTTGCCTAACTCTCTGTCCTGTGATGGCACACTTGGTGTGATTCTCTGGCTTAGGACTGTTCACTGGAACTCTAAAACTGCTTTCTATGCGAGAACTTGTTCAGAATCCAGCTTCTCCTCTGCCATCTTCCCAGAACTCCGTCTTGATTTGTTTTAATAAATATAATGAATTTAAGATTCATCCTTTTTTTCATACATAAATAAACCATTCCTCTCTATTGAGAAATAGTATCTCATTGCAGGGATGAGCCACAATTTGTTTTTTAGCTTACCAAGTGAAGGACACTAGTTGATTCTAGGTTTCAGAATATTTGAATGAAGTTGATATGTGTGTTTACATAAAGGGTATAGCAAAAATGTTAGGTACTTTCATACCTGTATTCAGAGTTGCTCTAACTATATAAATTTGATATGAGTCTAAGCAGCTTCTTAAAGCTGGTGCCTCTTTTGGGTGGAGGAAGCTTTCCACTCAGTGCTGAAAAGCTTACAAGTGAAAGAAGCTATTCATTGAATGCATATGCCTAGCCCAAGGTGATTTATGAGAGCCCGGCTTCAGAGATGCAGATGTCATAGCATTAGGAAAGCTTTGCATGGGGGAATGTTCTGATTTTGCCTTGATTACCTCCCAAAATGGCTTGAATCACCTACCTCTGAATAGCCTTTAAGATTTCCCCTTTATGGAAGGCTGAAATGTACTTTTCCTAGATGGAAAAGTTGTGTTGGTACCTGAGTTTGTGCCTGAGTATGTCCTAATAAGGTCTGCTTTAGCTTAGCCCCACTCTAAGCATGAGGTCTTTGTCTTTAAAAAGCTTTGTGTAAGCTCTGTTCAGGGCTGCAGATCTTTGAGTCAGGAGTCCATCTGTAGACAGATGCCAGCCTTTTAATAAAGACTCCCAATTTGACAAATGTGGCTTCTCTGTTTTCTCACTGAACAACAGGTGAGCTGTCTATGAATGTGTCACATTGTTTTACAAAATGACTGTACTGTTTTCATTTCCAATATGAGTTTATTCAAGTTCCTTTGGAGACTCAGAAGTTGGGATATTTTTTCCCTCTCTTTCACTCTGTCTCTTCTCGTTCTCATTTAATGTACTGTTGAAACCTTAACTAAGTTTTTTTCATGGTGTCATGGTGTCTTGTTTTCTCTGATGACTAATGATGTAGATCATCTATTCAGATGATGGTCAATTTTGTATGTCTTCTTGAGGAAATGTATCTGTTCGAATGTTCTAGCATATTTAATAAATTGTTCCCATATTTATCGTTGAAGTTTACTATATCATTATATATTCTGACTATATGCTTTTTATTCAGTGTAAAAATCTTACAAATATTTCCAATACTAAGGTGTGAATTTTCATTCTTTCTGTAGTTTTAGTTTTGATGGACTATACTGTGTGTTTATGGAAGTGTACCTAAGAAATCTTCGTATATCATATGGTCACAAATGTTTTTTTTCACTAGAAGTATTTTCTGGTTTCATTTTTAGGTTCATGATCTATTTGGAGTAAACTTCTACATAGGAGATTATTTTTAAAATAGAGATCTAATGATTCGTGTATTGTTATAAGGTAAATAATCCCAGAAGCCATATTTTAAAATAAAGAATATTGGAGTCTTTATCATACAGTTAATAGGATGTAGGTTGCCAGTTGTTACAAAGGCCTGCAGCACTCAAATACACATAACCCAGCTAGGAAACATGCTAAAGAGGAAAGAAATAACAAAAACAATACCAACAAGCCAATTCAGCTCCAATGGACAGCTGAACTGGGATTCCATGATTACTAGAGATGTGCCAGGACACAGGACACAGGACAAGGATCACAGAGACACATGTGGCAGGGAATCCTGACAGCTAGGCTGGTCTGGGCCTAAATATGATTGGCCCAGAAGGCAAGATCCTCAGGAAATTCCCAGTCCCGGGCACTAGACTGACAGATTCAATAACCTAGCAGCCAAGTGCCTGCCCCTGCCTCCAGGGGTCAGGGCATGCCCATTATGGGCAGGGGCTTCCTTCCCAGGCATGAAGACAAGATGCCAGACCCTACCACCCACCATGTGGCCAATATGGTGCCAGCCAGACCTGACCTCCTTACTTCATTGTGATTGTTGAAAATCTTATTGTTATTGTCAGGGAAATGCCACAGAAATTTCCACAAAAGTCAATTCTTCATGTATGTGTGGGTTTTATTCACCTATACATTCTGTTTCATAGCAATCCTGTATTTCTTTAACTGCTATGCTTTTGTAGTAAGATATAAAGTCAGATAATAAGCATCTTATGTTTAGCAAGTTATTTTTATATAATTTAATAAGTGCATAGTATACTTAATATTCGCAGGTAACATTCACTAATTCTATATAACTATTGTACATTTACCAGAAGTTATTATTAAAACTATTTTAGGTACTTTTCCTGCTGTTCCAGAATATCAAGATAGTATTAGCAGTAACAATTGTATCCAACTCATTACCATCTTTTGGTGGTAATGATCTTGTCTACAGTTTTTGTGTTGGAATTCTATTGAGGTTCTTGAGTGCATAAATGTTATTGAATTTGAAATATTTTGACCATTACTTCATTAAATAATTTTAACAGAGTATTAAAATGTTTAAATTTGCTCTATAACTTGTCAGGCTACTGGAGAAAGTAAGCAGCCTGGAAAAATGTCAGGCTGCAGGAGGGGTGGGGGAACAGGCTGCTGCCCAGAAAGACCCTTTCAAAAGCACCATCTGAGTCAAGCATTCTTCCAAGTGGCCTGAAACCTTTCAAATGGGCAAAACAAGGTAAGTGCTACTAGTCCCGGCTCACTACAAGTTCTACTTTTATCCCACCTATAAGAGTTCTGCTTCAAACTACTTGTGACCTCTCTGATCCTGACCAGGGAGTTCGCTCTGAAGCTTAATTAACCCAATAAACTTTCCTGTCAATCTTTTTATTCCTCTCTGAGTGGTCCTTTTCTCACCTAAAACTTTATATAACTTACTAATGATAATTTCATTTGAAAACTCTCTACACCTTATATTTGCTAATTTGTACAACTGTATTCATAGTTACTATATTTACCTGAAAAGATTTAATTGTGATTCATTCTAGTCAGTGTTTTTTACTGCAGATTTTATAATTTTCAGCTCTAGAAATTTTAATGATCTTGTTACAAAAAGTTATTGTGATATAAATTGATTTTTAAACAGGTAATTAGATGCTCAGTAAACAACAGTAGCAAAACTGTATTACTGATATTAAGACAATAATATCTGCAGTAGGAGAAAGCTTATAAACTGACAGTATACAATGATTACTTTTATTGTTGCAAATAGTTTGGACTTAGATATTCTTAATTAAAATTAGCCCAGCAGCCTCAAAATAATCACAATTGTTCTCTTTTGCTTTTAGCTTATGTGATTGTTACTTACTTATGTCACTGTAGCTCTATTTTCCAAATGGAACAATTGCAAAAGTTTTACTCAGAAATTGAGAAATAAAAATTTCTGAGAATGAAGTAACATAATTATTGATTTTCTATTATGGAGATTAGTCCAAACTTATTATAAGAGAAAAGGAGACAACAAGAGAGTAACAGAGTGAAAAGGAGAGAAATTTGTTAGTTTCTAGAAAGTTTTGCCCTTCATATTACTTAATTAGTGTACATTTTATATCGCAATTTTAATGTGAAGTTATTAATTTAATTTTATTATAATTTTCAATAGAATCAAATATACAAAATACCTAAGCATTAATTTAGAGAAAATATTTAAGAATGAAATTAACTGCTTACTTTTTTGAGACAGGTTTTTATTATGCAATCTACATTGCTCTGAAACTGATGAACTTCCTACTTTTTCTTATTGAGTGCTGTGATTACAGGTGTGTACAATTCTTAGTAACCAAAATAGTAAGTTATTAAGAAGAATGAAGGGAGACCAAAATAAATGGAGATACATAAAAAGCTTACATTAGAATCTCTATATTTCATATTTTTCACCCCTTTAAAAATTGCTCAAGATTTAACAGAGAAATATCACAACGCATATTTTTGTAATTGACAACTTAGTTCCTTTTTTTATTTTAAAGAAAATTTTTATTGTGAGAATACCATACAGAAGAGTTACAATTACTTGGGCAAGATAACGAGTACATTTCTTATCAAGTATTGTTGCCTCTTCTTTGTTTCCCCTTCCCATCTCTTCCCATACTCTCCCCACCTCCTCCCACCCCATTCCCCCAACCACCAAAGTTGTAAAGATCGTTTTTCGACATAACGACTTGTACATCTCATTGTTGCAATGGATCCACCTGTATCCCTAGTTAAACAATTTGTTTTTGCCCTTCCCCTCCACAAATTATACCAACATCAAATACAGTGAAAGCAGAGGTTATATAGTGGGGGAGGGACATACAAAGCAACATAGAAATCATCTTATAAATATGTTAGAAACAATTGCATGAAAGAAAAAAAACATTTGAATACTAATGGTTCTTGTTCACAAGTGAGACCAGGGAACTCGGCATCTGCAGGCAGAAAGGGACCACACCATGCAGGTATAGACAAAGTTTATTGAAACACCATACACTTATATAGAGCAAAGGGGCATAGAAGGCAAGGCTTTATTCAGGGGCCAACCCTAGGACAGGAAGGTAAACAACTTGAAGAAAACCAACATGAAGGAAAACAACTTGAAGGTGAAAGAAGTAAGGAGCCAGACAGCTGCCATTACAAGAAAGCAGGTTTTTTTTCCCCCTGAGTGACTTTGCCCCTGAGTGACCTAGGGCTAAGAGTTTCAGTTAAAACCATATCATATTCTGACCAACCAGTTCTTTGGAGCCCAGGGTGAAACTTGCCCTGCATACTGTTGGCCCAGGTGTGACTCATAACCTTTTGTGTTCAAGCTATGGAACAAGGATATTTTCTGGTAAAGGTCAACCAATCATATTTGCCCAGCTTAGCTTGCTTTAAATGTTAACCAATCATGTAATTTCTTATGTAAAAGTTCCTTAAAGTTGTTTGTTCAATACTATAAAAACTGTGCTGATTTTTATGCTTGGAGCCTCTTAGCATCACCGGTTACCGAGTCCAACCGGGCAGAGGACCAAGTTCGAGCTTGCTAAATGATTCTTTGCTGTTTGCATTGATCGTGGTCTCTGGTGGTCTGTGAAGGGGCATCCAAAACTGGGTACTTCAAAGGTAAACAACTCTTGAGGGATATAATTAGCAACTTTTAATCCGTGACTGAAAAGAGTCATTCAGGGCAACAAAAGAGGAAGCAAGGGGCAGGTGGGGATCTATTTAGAAAAACAAGAAAGGAATCTTGATGTACAGTTCTACACAATTAACTAGGAGGAGCACGAATGGCATATTCTGAAGAACATCACCTGAGCCTGGCATTGGTGCAGGACCTTTGTCCCGCATTGAGGAAAGGGTCCCTTCCCCTCCCCAGAGGAACGCAGGCCATCATGCACCCTCATGGCATGTAGGAACTCAGAAGGGGTCTTGAGAGTCAATGCCTCCGACAATTCTAAAATTTATATAGAAATGTAACAGATCAAAAATATCAAATTCCTCATAAAAACCATAATCATATGAACAGATACTCAAAAATATATACTCCATGGTTTTAAGAACAGACATATGAACCAATACAATATGATAGAAGCCTCAGATATAAATCTAACATATATGGACAATTGATATATAATAATATGACTATCATCCTAGCAACTGAGAGGCTGAAGCAGTAGGTCTGTAAGTCTGAGACTAGCCTATGCTATATGGTAAGAAGCTGACTCAAAAAGTAAACTAAAACAAAAGGCTATATAGTTTTGTATCCATTTATTCTAATTTTTTTGTTGGTCATAGGGCTTAAAATCTGGGCCTGAATACTCCCTAAGCTTTTATAATCAAGGTTAGCACTCTACCACTTTGAGCCACAGTTCCATTTCCTACACCCGTTTAGAAAGGAAAGAAAATGAACATTTGATCACATAAAAGTGTAAATTTCAGTGAACTCAAAGATCTAAATGTAAAATTTAATATTATCTAGATTATAGAACACAATATAAAAAGTTATCTCTGATAGTTCATTCATAAAGAATAGGTTAAAAGCCATAAATAAAAATTAAAATGATGGCAAATTCACTATAACAAAAATGTGAAACATCAAAACAGACTTTACATAAAGAAGGAATATGTAGAACAGTAAGACAGTAAGTACAATATTTAAGGAATTCTGATTAATTAATGAAAAAAGAGTGATAAATAAGACTAGTGATTATACATGAATAACTGCAAATGGCTAATACACACAGGAAAGGGGTTCACTTGCTGTAATTATACAAAGCTGCAAATAAATAAAGACATTATGTCATCATTACTCATCTAGCTGCATGGCAAATGGTACACAAAGGTGATGATCATGACTTCTGGGAAGGTTAAAGGCACATCATTTCTTCATATTGTGGTGATTAAAATGTAAATTGCTTTGGTGACTTCAGTAAATAGCTATGCATTAGTTTAGGACATGAATTCTCTGATCTAACACTTTTTCTGGCAAGTATATATGCAAATCTTCTGAAATTGACACATGAACAAATACCCTTTACATATTCAAAATATTCAAATGTGGTAACATCATGGACATACAATATGTGTACAATGGATAAATACAATATGGTTATGTTTCTTCAATGCCAAAGGTTTAGCAAATAAGAAGTAACGTAGACAAAAGTATAGTTGAATTTCAAGAAGAATACTTGGAAGACAGAAACAAAAAAGAATTCATATAATAATCGATTCAAGGTGTACAAACAATTGAAAATAATTCAAAAGATAAGCTATGGGCATCATCGGTAGCAGTTTGAAGTTTCCAGTCTGGCAGTCATTCTCCTTATTACAACTTAGACAATAATCCAAAATCCATCTCAAACTTAACAACGATACCATAGAAAATGTTCAGCCCTTTATGTCTTGTTAGAACCATGCCATGGATTAGAAAAGTGAAGTCAGAACTAATGAAAACAACTCATTCATCATTCACTGTGAGTAATCAAAATAGGCAAGATATTTATTTTAAAACTTCCATTAAGAAGAAACAAGTGCATTTCTTGACTTATACCTAGGAAATCATACAATTTATTAAAAGTATATATTAGTTGTGCCATGATTTAGCAAGTTGTATGAATATGAATTATAAACAAATTATAAAAGTTTTAGTAGAAATCACAAAATATCAATTCTTCAAACTTCTGGTATCATGAATTATACATCTATCAGCAAAGATTCTTTTATATTTGAAAAGAGAACTCATGTTCTTTCTTAATATAGCATTTTATTCTGTTGTTATACTCTTTTCAAGGCTTTGAGTAAAGCTGATAATAAATATACTGCCATGACCAATTCTGATATTCTATAATATATGGGTATTAGCAATGAGAAGGCAGCTAGTTTGTATGTACCCACAAATATGGTCCATGGAAATGATAGTTAATCATGGTAAGATTAGGAGAGAGTATATGTTTTTAATATTAATTATTGACTATCAGGCTTGACTGAGGAACTAGCATACAAAAACATTTAAATATCAGATATCTCTGATTTTAAGCTCATTTCCTTGTACTTTTTTTTTTTTTAATCAATCATGGCATTTGAACTCAGGGCCTGGGAACTGTTCCTTAGATCGTGAGCCACAGTGCCACTTTTGGTTTCCTGGTGATTAATTGAAGATAAACGACTCACAGAATTGCTGTCCAGGCTGGCTTTGAACTGTGATCCTCAGATCTCAGCCTCTTCAGTTGCTAGGATTAAAGACATGAGCCACCGGTGCCTGGCCCTTGTGTCTACTTTTGATATGTATTATAAGGCTAAATGATAACATCTTTGTATTTTTCATAGATTCAGGGTATATTCTTTCTTTTTCAAATACTCATTTCAAATACTCATTTTCATTTCACATATTTTGATAGATAGATAGATAGATTTAGTAGATAACTTTCATGTTCTTTCCTCTCTAACCAATTCTCACTGTTTATCTCATTAGATAATAAGAAAGCTTTTTATCTTATGGTTATGTAAACTTGAAATACAGTCCATTAACCTTAATATAAGCGGTAATACATCTCTGGATCTTTACAATTTTAAAATGAATATAGCAGAATATTTTTTATTCATATATTTTTATTGTTATTGTAAAGGTGCTGCCCAGAGGGGTTAAAGTTAACTAAGTAATGAATATATTTCTTTTTTTCTGGTATTTTTATTTCTTTTTTTTTTATTGTGAAAATAGTGTACAGAGGGGTTACAATTACATGGGCAAGACAATGAGTACATTTCTTATCAAGCATTGTAGGCTCCTCCTTTGTTTCTCCTTCCCATCCTCCCCCCCAACCCCCCACCTAATCCTCCCTGCTCCTTCCCCCACCACCAAAGTTGTAAAGTTCGTTTTCAACATAACAACTTGTACATCTCTTTGTTGCAATGGGTCCACCTGTATCCCTATTTCAACGATTTGTTTTTCCCCTTCCCCTCCACAAATTATACCAACATCAAATACAGTGAAAACAGGGGTTATACTGTGGGGGAGGGACATACAAAGCAACAAAGAAATAATCTTATAAATGTGTTAGAAACAATCGCATGAAAGAAAAAAAACATGTGAGTACATATCTTAGGGTTCATTTCCCTAACATCACCTTATCTGACCTTTTCTGCTTGACTCAGACATATACTAGATATTGCAAATAAGGGAAACCATGGGACCTATGTTTCTTTGGGCCTGGCTTATTTCACTTAATATAATTTTCTCCAAGTCTTTCCATTTCCTAACAAATGGGGCAATGTCATTCTTTCTGATGAGATACCACCTCACTCCAGTTAGAATAGCTATAATCAAGAACTCTAATAACAACAGATGCTGGAGGGGATGTGGACAGAAGGGAACCTTACTGCATTGCTGGTGGGAGTGCAAACTTGTTCAACCACTTTGGAAAGTAGTATGGAGGTTCCTCAAAAGACTCCACATAGAGCTCCCCTATGACCCAGCAATCCCACTTTTGGGCATTTACCCAAATGTTTACAAACAAGACCACACTAAAGCTACCAGCACAACTATGTTTTTTGCAGCATTATTTACAATAGCTAAGATATGGAACCAACCCTATATATATATATATATATATATATATATATATATATATATATATATATATACAATGAATATATTTCTTTTGGAACAGTGTTACCTCTTTCCTCCCTGTCCCCCTACACCCACAAGTTCTACAGTTCATTTTCAACACAGTGTCCAGTGAATATCACTGCTGCATTTGTTCGCAATTTATCCCAGCATTTCTGTGCTCCCCTTACCCTCTCCCAAACAGTTAAACTTAACATACAAGACAAAAGGTACAGAAATAAAAAACAGCGACAAAAGAGGGAGGAAAAAGAAGCAAAATAACATAAAACCTCTTATTTCCATTCTTGGGGTTCATTTTGATAAATACCATTTTATATGATCACAAGCACATAGATATTGAGCCTTTGTGATCCTCTACTAAGAATATCCCTGTGATCCAGCAATTCTACTCCTGATCATTTATGCAATAGACCTCAAACAAGCCCACACTAAAGCTACCAACCAAGTTCATTGCATCATTGTTTACCATAGCCAAGGTACTTGGAAAAAATTATAGTAAGTGAAGTAATCCAGACCCAAAGAAACATAGGTTGCATGGTTTCCCTCATTTGTTGTAACTACAAAGTGCCTATGAATCTGCATGTAAACACACTAAATGTAAAAGACAAAAAAATTATACTTGAACATGATAAATTAAACAGGACTCTAAAATTTCACACAGTGAGACCAGTAGAAAAGCATTTTTAAATAAACCAAATGTGCGAACAAGTCAATGATACATTTGTCCCTTCAGGGTACATCTTTCTGTTTCTTTCTTTATGAGAAATTAAATGATATTGGAAACAAACTAGAAAAACTATCATAAGCATGTGACTTTTCAGCAATTATTCATTCTTGTCACGCTTAAAATTGGAATGTTGGTTATAAAAATTGGACTTATTGCTTATATGCTGAACTTTATGTTTACCACAGAATTTTATCAATATAAGTTACATTTCCCTTTCTGTTTTGATTCTATTAGCCAGAACTTTTAACATTCGACTTAAAAAAATAAATTAAGAATTCTGGCATGAGCTCTTATGAACATTTGGTGATGTTATGTGAATGTCAGTGTGCTTTCCTACTCACGTGTACTAAGAACATCTCATAACTGTGTGCCCTTGACTCTTTCTTATAGAAAGATGGATCATTCTTAACTTCCACTGAACTGTGAATTGACTCAGATATTGGAGGCAAAGTAGCAATAAAATAATTTCTGGAAACTAATACAAAAATATGCATCAACTGGATATTCTTATGTATTATCTTTTCAGCTAGTAGGGTAGACTTGTGCACTAGGTTCAGCTCTGTGAAATTGTCTTCAACATAAAACTAAAGTATTCTAGTCACAAGGTCAGGCCTTCTAGAGCAAAGTTTATGGATTACTTCAAATATAGGGGAGCTGCTACTATTTCTCCAGTGTCCATCTCTCAGGTTATTGGCCACTCTGAAATATGTACTCAGTAATGGCTAACAAAATCCCTAATAATGGAAAGCCAATTTAGCATCATAATTTAAGCTTATTTTTCTGTTATTCTCTGCTTATGAACTTCTTCAAATTCTGTAAAGAGAAAAAACATACATTTCCATGAGAGGAATAGTTAGAATTTAAGCTAATTCTGATACAATGGTCCAAATCCCAGATTCTAGTCTGTCTTAATGCCTGCTACAGTTTTGAATATTAATGATTTCTCAAACTAAGGGAAAGCACATTTCTATTTGCTCTGAGCTGGAAGAACTAGAACTGAAATTCTCAGATCCTGACAAGTATGACAAAGAGGCTGTTCTGAGACTCTCATATGTTCATATTTAATATGTGTTTTTGCTTTTCTTTTTTAAATGTGAGCTATCAAAATGGCTGCTTTTCTAAAAGGGCTGTCAATGTACATGTAAGCTATGGAAACAAACCAAACTGTCTGTAGTGCAGAGTTACGAGGGTGCTGTTACATAAACCTTTCTGTTCTGTACATGGAAACTAGAGGAAGTACATTTTACAAGGTTATCTAAAAGGCAAGAATATATAGATAGATGATTATGGTTTCTTCATTGGTTATTTTGACAGGATTTCTATTAAAAAATTGGTAACATTTGCAAGAATTCCATGAAAGCTATTATTCAGACCATTACTTCCATAAGTCAGCAAGGATTAGATATACAAATAAGTTGTATAAAGATCTGCTCATAAACGTCTTCTGCTAACTATGCCAATGGCATTAGACTTTAGTTTATGAAAATAATAGCCTCTTTGATATCATGTGCTGTTAGCACTTTATATTTCACATCACATTTGCACATTTCAATTTGCATAGATTTGAGGGATTGTTTAATTTTGAGAAATTAAGCTATGGCTTTTAGCTTTTGATTCATATTGATTACTTTTATGATTAAGTGGGAAAAGGACAAATGAATAAATGGTTGGAGAAAAGGCAGAGTTGTCTTATTTCTGTCTTGTTACTTGAAGAAATCTCAGTGATGTATGCAGGCACTCTGAGAATAAGGCAATCACCATATCAGTTATTTCTATAATAAAGAATTTGAAAGCTTATACTAAACATTTTGTCTATATACTTTAGAGATGTGGAAGAAATTAGGTAAATTAATATTCTAAAGGATTGATGGTATGAGTAACAGTAATATTAGCTAATACTTACTGAACAAGATGCCAAGTGCTGTGCTTACTTCTTGTAAATTTTTGCTAATGTAAACAAGAATCATACAACTTGGATGGCCTCACCTCTATTTCCAAATTATATAAATTAAAACTTAGAAAATTTAAATCATTGTCCTAAGGGAGATAACCAAAACTCATTTCAAATTCTAGTTGTCTTCGTCAAAATCCCAAGGCATAATCCTAGATGGTCTTCCAACTAGATGAACTTCCAATGAAGCCATCATTCCTATGGTTAATAATCATCTCTCCCATGTTCTGCTCTTCTTGTGAACTGGGGAAAATTATTTCAGTGATTCAGATGAGTTAGATATTTTGTAAAAGAGTATGTTGAAGTTTAGTCAGAAACCCAGAATTCTAGGGCAACCCACTCCTTAAAGGAGTAGCTATTCTGAAATCATCACTCTGTGTTTGTGAATGTTATCCTTGTAGAGAACCCTTCCCAGGGAAATTAAAGGCACCACTTCCTGCCGTGAGGAAAAGAAGATATTGGTAGTGGTATAAAGTTTCCCAAGGTATCTGCCTAGGTTTACATTGCAATAATAGCGGGAAACTTGAATTGCTGTTTTAATTCAATAGAAAGCCAAAAAGAGAAAAGTAGTGCCTCATTACCTTGTATTTGTTAGTCTTAGAAATAAAAATCAGCTTATCAAGGACAATAAAATACTAAGATAAATACCAAAAGAAATTATCTATGTGCTTCATTGCTTTAAAATTTTCAGAACAAATGTCATTGGTTATATTTTCCTTCAGTAACTGTTGAGTATAATCTTCCTTCTTTTTTTTTGAACTTTTTAACTTGTAAAGGTGATATACAGAGGGGTTACCATTAGGTAAGTAAGGTAATGAGTACATTTCTTTTTGAAAAGTTTTAACCCCTCCCTCATTTTTTCCTACTTTCCCTCCCTCTGACTCCTCTTCCCCCCAAATTGTAAAGTTCACTTCCAACATAGTGTCTTGTGAGGATCACTGTTGTGTTGGTTCACCCTTTGTCCTTTGCTTCACCATTTCTGTGTCTCCCTTTCTTATCCCCAAGTAAGATAAACTGATATACAATACACAGGTTACCAAAATCAAAACCAGTGACAACAGGGGTAAACCAAAGGGAAGAACCAAATGAAAGAAAAAAGAAATAAATGCAAATAGTACACTAAAAAAAAAACTTCAAAACCCTCTTCTTTCCATATCCTGTAATTCATTTATAAGGTTATGTGTGCATAGCTACTGAACTATTGTGATCCTCTGTGAGATTCATAAATGAATGTATACATTAGCAAGTTTTAGTCTTATGGTCATTAGTCTAAAAATTTCCAGCTACATTTGTCCTTTTATGTGTTGTTTAATAAAACATGGTAAATACAACATGAAACATTGAGTACACTAGGGACAAAATGAAGGAAATTTGCAAAATCAAGTTCTTTCTAGTAGTATTATGCTCACTTTTGGTCCTCAGCTCCACCCAGACCTGGGTCCCCATCCCATTTCTGGAGTTCCCTCCATACAACTGGCCCCTCCCTCTCTCTGCCCAGACCCACCTGAACTCCCATCTACCTCACTTCCTATCCCTCAGACCCTCCTGCTACCTGGATAGGGACAGAGGCCACGTGATCCCTCTTGGGGAAATATGGCTCCTCTAATAAACCTTATAATAATCTTTCTCCTGTGCCTGCCTGTCTCTGTGTGGTTCCCTGGGATGGATGCATGGGCTCCTCCTTCATTGGTGGTCCATATGGGAATAGGATTGCCAGTGGATTTGCTCCCCCCTCCACTTCAAGGTCCCAACTTCCCTGGGACCTATCCTGATATCCTACACTCTGGTCACCAGAGTACCACCAAGGTAACTTTCTGCTGATGGAGTGCTCTACCTGCCCATCCAACACCTTTAATTATGTCCTATCTGGCTTAATAACCAGCAACTGGAGTTCTGGGTTACCGATTTCTGAAATTCCATCTGTAAGGCCACCTGGGCCTTCGTGGGCTTACTAAGCCCCACCCTTGCCATCTGACTGAAATCTTGGCCCATAACTCGATGCTAGGGCATTCCATGGCCAAGGGCCTCTGTGGAGAAAATGTGAGAACTCCCCCTCATTATTATGAGCCACATAGCAGTTATTTCACCTTCCCTGTAAAGAGCTACAACTGGGCTTTATACTCTAAATGGAACTTTTCCAGCCCATGGCCAATGTGTGTTCTCCCATGTCATTCATGTTAACTGACCTTATCACCTTGTCAGCTTTTTGCCTGATCTTTCCAAGAGCCTCTTTCAACAGGATAACATCCCCTGCCCGGGATACCACTTGGGAATGAGTCAAGGTCATTCTGTTCCTACAGGCAACCAGAGACATCACTTACACTACCCTTCCTTGCCCAAAACAGACCAAGACCCTAAAGATCACAGCTCTAGGGATTCCTTGATGCCCCCAGTCCAGCAGAAAGTAGCCAAAAGAGCCCATGACACCTGTTGGCTCTGGTACCTTTAAATATCTCTGCTACCTCCTTCTCAGGTTACTGTGAACCTAAAGCAGAAAAAGTCTTACTCCCCCTCTTCCAGGATGCTAGAAGTCAGGTACCATGCTATATCTCCAATCCAAGAAAAAAAGGCAATTTCAGGTCTTTGATATCCTCTTCTGGGAATCAATCTCTCCATGGCATATTCCTCTCTTGGGGTACTAACAACAATTTCTTTTACTTTTTATTAATTGTGACTTGCATATTAGATAACTAATGCCAACCTCTGTCAAGCAGATGCTTCTTGGATGGTGCCCGGCTGAGCAACAAAACAGGGACATCTGACTTCTTTGCCCCTTGAAAGCAGGAAGTAGCTCCAGAAAAAAATGACCTCTGCCCGTACCCCCCAACCTGGTACCCCCTATTCTTATTAAACAACAGAGTGGGGAATGTTAGTATTATATTCACCTTTGGTCCTCAACTCCACCCAGACCTGGTCCCCCCTCTCATTCCTGGAGTTCCTTCTATACAGCTGGCCCCTCCCTCTCCACCCAAACCCACCTGAACTCCCATCCCTCAGACCCTCCTGCTACCTGGATGGGGACCATGTGCTCCCTCTTGGGGGAAATATGGCTCCTCTAATAAACCTTATAATAATCTCTCTCCTGTGCCTGCCTCCTTCTGGCCCCCTGGGATGGATGTGTGGGATCCTCCTTCACTTTCTTTAATATTTTCATCGAATTATTGTCTTCTTATTTAGATCCTATTGAAAGTTTGACATGAAAAATGATTATGCTCTTTATTGATTTTGCATAACATATAAGCCAGCTGCTAGTGGCTTGTGTCTATAATCCTAGCTACTCAGGAGGCTGAGATTTGAGGATGGAGTTTGGAAGCCAGACCAGGCAGGAGAATCCATGAGACTCTTCTGTCCTATTAGATAACCAGAATAGCAAGGAATGGAACTGTGGCTCAAGTAAAGAGCAATAACCTTGAGGAAGAAAGCTCAGGGACAGTGCCCAGGCTCAGAATTCAAGCCCAGGACCAACACTCACACACACAAAATATACTCTAACCTGTACTTTCTCATCAGCAATCTGATGTGATTAAAGAACAGGGATTAGTGTGGAATACTCACCAATGAATCAGAGACCCCATTTCAAAATCAACTAATCAGACAATCTCTAGTAAAATCAGTTGTAAATGGAGGCCAGTCATAACTAGAACCACTCTTTGTTTTGCATTGTATAATAAGATTATACTAATCACAAACATGGCTAAGACATCTATATACTTTGTTCCCTTCTGACACTGAGATGTTGACAACATTCCTGTTCTTTCTTCATCACTAATTTTACCACCTTGGCAATTGATAAGATTGCTATGGATCTCTGAGAAGTCTCAGATTGCTATGGATCTCTGAGAGCTCTCCATTTATGATTTTTCAACAAAACTTTAGAATAAAAAGCTTATGGAACCCCATGTGGGAAAATCAGAGACTCTAAGACTGTCACATGTTATACAGAAAAACAAAACAAACAAAACAAAAAACACCTTTCTAAAACATGATCCGAAGGCTTCTACAGATTGCCAGCTTCTCACTCCTCTGGGAGTTGGTAAGCCCCAGTCATCTGGTTGTTTTCATTATTTATTGAAAAGCACTGTAGAGAGCAATGTGTTGCTCCCATGGTGTTATTCAATAGATAATGAATTAATGAAAAGAGGAGTAGAGAGATTTGTGCAATAGAAGGGAAGCAAAACATATTTTTATGCAGCAAAAAAGACTCTGATCAAAAAATAGAAAAAAAAACCTTTCTAATACATTTGTAAAAAGAGCCTATATATTGCTTTCTTACCTCACTAAAAAAAAAGAAATATAAACTAGCCATCCAAATATAAAGAGGCCGGGTAGATGAAGCTGAATTACCACAATTTGTGTTTTTGTACTGATCTAGTAAACAAATGTCAAAAGAAAAATCTTATACAAAATGGTTTTGTTCAAAAGAACTGGTTTTATGAAAATACATAGGTCAGTAGTATATAGCATTTATTTGAAATCCAGTATAGTTGTGCCAGGTAAACAGGAAGACCAATACAGAGACTTAATATCATTCCAAAAAAATCCAAATTTTTACCTTAGTCCTCCTCTAGACTCTCCAAGATATGATGTTCTTTCAACATAAAGATCTTTCATCCAGTCCACTGGGTCTTATCTACATGCTGTAAAATGTTATGGTGGGTGAGTAATCTTTTTCTAAAACCTGATTTCTAGTTACTTTTGACACAAACACATCTACAAAATGATTACTAAATTTATATTTGCTTGTTTTACATTTTCATTGTGCTCTTACAGATATAGCTTTTAAATATGTGGCTCAAAAACCTATCAATATTAAGTTAAACATGCCATAATAAATTTCTAATATATTATCATCCTTAAAATTAATATGAGAAGCACACATTTAAAAATCAGTGTTCAAAAATATTTACCAAATGGAATTCCTGTCCAAAGTATGTCAAATATAAAAGTCAAACATAAAAGCAACACTCATAGCTGGTTGCTGGTGGCTTGTGTCTGTAACCCTAGCTACTCACTAGGCTGTTCAAAACTAGCCCGGTGTGGGTGGTTCATGCCTGTAATCTTAACTACTCATGAGGCTGAGATCTGAGGATCACAATTCAAAGTCAGCCCAGGGAAGGAAAGTCCATGAGACTCTTATCTCCAATAAACCACCAGAAAGTGGTGCTGTGGCCCAAGTGGTAGAGCACTAGCTTTGAGCTGAAGAGCTGAGGGACAGCATCCAGGCCCAGAGTTCAGGCCCCTAACAGTCAAACAAAACAAAAACAAAAACAAAAAAACCCTAGCCCAAGCAGGAAGATCCATGACACTTCTTATCTCCAATTAACTACCAAAAATATTGGGAGTGGAGCTATGACTCAAGTAGTAGAGCACTAGCCTTGAGCAAAATAGCTTAGGGGCAGTGCTCAGGCCTTGAGTTCAAGTTGCAGGACTGGCAGACACACAAACCACAGCGTGAGTAATCAATATACGTTTAAATAAGCCTGACTAAAATGTGCATACATATATGCTTTTAAATATACAAGAAAGAAATATGAAATTTGTTGGAGGCAGTTGAGTCTACTAATGATGTGAAAAGTAGGAGACCAGAGTGAATTAAGAGGGTCATCAAAGGGTTAAACATGACAAAAGATTATTATGTGCATGTATGAAAATGATATAATAAAGTCAATTCTTGTGAACAATTAAAATCCACTATCAAAGGCTAGAAATGATTACAAAGAGGAAATAGGAATAATAGCAAAAATCATTAAAAGCATTTAAATTAGGAGGTATTCAAGGATGTCATAAGAATGAAGAGAACCAAAGCAATAAATGTCAATGTCACTGTTCTTATGTTGAAAATTTTAAATGCTATATATATAAGAAAGTTACTTTACATGACCTGCTTAACAGTAAGCTTAAGCACATGTAGCTACATCAACACAAGTACCCTGGTACATCTAGTAAAGTGAATGTTAAATACCAATAGTTCCTTTATAATGAAGCCCATGTTCCTCTATTTATGATAGTGAAAATCATCTAATACCATAAAGAGTAAAAATCAGATTCTAAATATTGGCTATGCCAGAAAATTACTTTGTACATTAGAGCCCAGAAGCTGAATCTATTTAAAATATGTGGGTAAAATATCTGATATCAGTAGAAACTTTTTAGCCAGAAGCTACATAAATATGTAAAACATTTACAACACCTGGCACAAAATAAATGTTAGTAATATTACTGATCTTATGATGCTTTAAATATTCATTGTTATTATCTCATTAGGTAACATGATTTTAGGTTAGCAATGTTTTTTCCTGGCATTTATTTAAATAATATAAAATATTGTATTTTTTTTTATTTTTTTCTGGGTTTAAAAAATTATTTTAGCCATGACTGATGTTTCACATCTACAATCCCAGCTCCTTTAGAGGTAGAAGTAGAAGTAAGAGGACCAAGGTCCAAGTAGAGCCTTAACAAACACATGACTCTCCTATCTTAAAGCAAGCAAAAGCAAAAATGACTGGGGTCATGGCTCAAGTGGTGCTTGCCTAGCAGGCATAGAGTCTTAAGTTCAAACAAAAACAATTGCTTCAAATGCACTTTATAAAAGTCAGTTTTCTTTTAACTGATGTACAAACCACAAAATTATACCTATTGATGGGCAACAAGATATATTTTGATATTTCTGCATTGTGAAATGTTCCAATTTAGCTAAGTATATTGATCTCTTCAAACATTCATCATTTCTAAATTGTGAATGATTTTGAAATCCTTCTAGCTTTTTGAAATGTACAGTTCATTATTATTTATAATCCTCTTAATGGGCAATTGTATGCCAGAACTTTATTCTACCTAACTATAACCCTAAACCTATTGATGGAACCGCTCCATCCCTTTCTCTCTTCTACCCAGAAGCCTTTGATATGCTATTTTACTCTCAACTTCTGAGATCCACATAAAAATTGCTCCGGGTCAAATGTTTAGTTGAAATTTTTGTCATTCTTTTAGTCCATTTCGTGTCTTTGATCCATTTTCTTTATTTTTTTACTCAATTTATTCTGTAACCAAAATATTTCAATTTTCTCATTTCCATTAAAATCTTTCCTAGACAATGGGAAACCAGCTATACTTTCCAAATGATTCTGTAGCCATTGGGCTCATTAGAATTACACAAGTAGTGTAAGGGGCTTTCCACATTGTCATGACTGCAGGCCTGTGACTGTGACATGAATGCTAAAGTCAGAAGCCAGGCTGCTTCTCTTCTTCCATAAGGAAAAGTTCCATTTCTGCCTAACCATTCCAGTGATGTTTTCCTGCTAGCCTTTGTGAAAATTTCCACAGCTGTGATCTGGCTGAGGTTCTCTGCCTTTTCAGATGTCTTCCATTTAATTCTTCTCACCATTTTTACTGTGATCTCTAGAAACCTGCAGAAGAGTGCTGATAAATTGTCTTGCTTATTCATGACTTTAGTTCAATTTCCTTTTATGCTGAATACAAAATTCTGCCTTAGTATTTATGAGGTGTCTTTGGTGATATGACATAACGTTCAGTTTGTATGATTCATCCTATTTGAAATAAAAAGAAATTCTGTCAAACTCTCAAATGGTTTGCATTTTGTTTATGGATATTTATTTTGAGTATGGAAGCACCTGGTATGTATTCAGCCCATACTTTTCACTCTTTTAAAATATATGCAATGAATATTAAAATTTTTTAAAAACCCAAACAATTTAAGAATTTTTCATGAGACCAGAAAGTAGAAAACACAGATTAAAAAAAACAAAATACACACACACAACACTGTATGGAGAAAGGGTAATTGATGTATGTAACTTGAGATTCTTTTATGTATGTAAATAAAACAATAATATGGATTCATTACTATAAAGATTATATATAGTGAATGTTTCATATGTGATATAGATAAATATTCAAATCCTTTATCTTTATTTTTGTTCTAAGTTTTTTTGTGTTCTACTTGGTTCAGCTGCTTTTTCATTTATGCTTAAGTTCTGACCACATCATATTTCACATATTTAAACTCCCTCAAGGAAACGTCTGACATTTCTTTTCTTATTAAAAATAGAATCCCAGCCCGGTCCTAGTGGTTCACAACTGTAATCCTAGATACTCAGAAAACTGAGAACTGATTCTCCAAATTTGAAGCCAACCTCAGGCAGAAAAGTCCGTAAAAATTTATCTGCAATTAACCAGAAAAATGCTGGTTTGCCAGCTGTAAGCAAAATAATATGGAGCAGAAGTATGAGGCTCTGAGTTCCAACCTCAGTACTGTTCCTTGCCAAAAGCATCTCAGTTTTTCTTTAAGCATTATGTCCACCTTTGGTCCTCAACTCCACCCAGACCTGAGCTCCTCCCTGCCCTGGAGTTCCTGCCACACAGCTGGCCACTCTCTGTCTCCTCCCAGACCCACCTGAGCACTGGATCTAGCTACCTCACTTCCTACCCCCAGACCCTGCTCCTACCTAGATAATGGAAGGTGCCATGTGCTCCCTCTCCAGAGGAAATATAGCCCCTCTAATAGACCTTGTAATAATCTTTCTCCTGTGCCCGCCTGCCTATGCTCATTCATGGTCCCCTGAGATGGATGTGATGGATCCTTTCAATTTCTATCATGCATACAATAATATTTCAGTACATCTGGTGTACATACAGTGAGTTTCCACTCACATTGAACTATCTGAAAATTAAATATGATATACAAGTATGCTTGGCTAATGTTTCTACATATTTTTGTACATTTTAAAAAGGAAGCTGCTGATCATTCTTTGCTTTCTGATAACAACCACAATGCACAGAGATACAAAGGTCACAAAATTCAGACTTAATTCCTGCTTTTCTAAGAGAAATGGACTCTAACATGGGAAGCTTTACTTCTAGTTCTTCGTATAAAATTTAGAGTTCTCAGAATACCAGCAGAATTTGATCATAATTTTGTGATTTTCACATGATACAGTAGGGCAGGAAATCTTTAAGTTTATAGTCTTGGCTACTGCCTGTTAAAAACTTTTACTTGACTTTTATTTTATGCTAATCATTTTATCCTACATATATATCAAGTGGTGATCAAAGCTTTAGTGCTTTTTTCCTGTAGTTCTCAATCAACATCTGTATTAACCTGTTTGCCATTATTGTAGCAAGTCTTTATGCTTGGTAACTTACAAGAAAAGAAGTTTACTTCATGTGTCTGGTGGTTTGCAGACAAGATGCTGGCATAGGCTTGGCTCTGGGCCAGGTTTCATTGTGTATGTTTGTAAGGAAAAGATCACACAGAAATTGCAGAAAAGCAGAGTCCAGAGAGTAGCCTGAAATGTCTTCCCACTAGGCCCAACTTCTTTTTCCGTGTGTGTGTGTGTGTGTGTGTGTGTGTGTGTGTGTGTGTGTGTGAAACTACAGAATTTATTCTTTTTTGTTTGTTTTGTGCCAATCCTGGGGGTTTGAACACAGGATCCGTGTACTATCCCTGAGTATTATTGCTCAAGGCTAGTTCTTTAACACTTGAACCACAGCTCTACATATGGATTTTGGTGTTTAACTGGAGATAAGGGCAGGAAATGCCTGTGCTGGCTTTGAACTGTGAGCCTCAGATCTCAGCCTTTTGAGTAGCTTGGATTACAGTTGCTTACCTTAAGCCCAACTTCTTAAGAGTTTTTCCCATTTTTAACATTGCCTTGCTACTTAGGACCAACCTCCCACCACATAAAAACATCCTCAGGCATACACATTTCATATAAAACACCATGTTTTACTTCTATGTTTAAGCTTAGGTCATTCTCACAGTACAATATACAATCATTCCATCCTTAATGATGTCAATATATTACTTTGTTCCAGAATTACACAAAAGTCCAGGTTTATAGTCTTATCTAAGACTCAGTTAACTGCTTCCATTTGTTAGTCAGAAACCAAGTCACCTCATTTCACTATACAGTGGTAGAATTGGATAGAATTAATGCTCCTATTGGAAAAGGGAGAAATAAAAAATGTTGAAAGAAATGAGTATGGCCTTTGGTCTAATAGCTTAAAAAAATATCTTTTCCATCTAGGCTCAAGGTTTTTGTTTTGTTTTTGTTTTGTTTTCTTGCCAGTCTTGGGGCCTGAACTCTGGGACTTGGCATTTTTCCCTCAGCTCTTCAGCTCAAGGCTAGCATTCTACCACTTGAGCCACAGCAGCACTTCTGGCTTTTTCTGTTTATGTGGTGCTGAGAAATGGAACCCAGGGCCTCAGGCATGCAAGGCAAGCACTCTACCACTGAGCCACCTTCCCAGCCCCAGTAGTTTCAAGTTTTTCTACTTAGCCTTAACCTGTTCTTCAGAGCCATCACAGAATCACTCCCAGAACTCATTTTACAAGACTGTAAAAGTTTCTTACCATGTTCCTTCAAACTCTAGGGTAATTACCTCAGTTTTGGGTTACCACATTTCTATATTACTCTATTTTAAGTTACTGTAACAAAATTGAGGCTGAGTAATTAACATAAAAATAAATGTTTTATTTTGACTATAATTCTGGAAACTGGGTATTGGTTACCATTGAAGGCTAATAGAAGGTAGTATTAGAATGAGAGAATCAAATGGGAGAGAGGAAGGGATCCTAGGCCATACTAGGGACCAAGCTCTTAGCACACAATTCCTTGTTCGACAAATTCATATCATATTCAAACCAAGGCAGCAGCATCTTGTGAGGCAATAATCTTGATTGCCTGAGTTCAGGAGAATAGATGGAACTGGAGATCATCATGTTAAGCAAAATGATCCAGTTTCAGAAAGGCAGACCCCACATATATTTATCCTATATATGTGTGACATGTGGAACTGTGGTAAGGGAATGAATGGGAAGAGCAGGAAAGATGATGAAGGAATGAATAATATCAAAATTTATTTTGATTTTGTATGAAGATGTCATAATAAAACCCATTGGAAATTGTTATCAAATGATAAGGAAGGTCTTAGGGAAAAGAAAGAGCAATAGAAAATAAAAAAGATTAATCTTATTAAAATACTATATGTGTATGGGTGTGTATGTGTGTGTGTGCATGTGCAAATGTTGTAGTGAGACCCCATTGAACATACACTAATAATTTTAATAAAAAATAAAATTAAGCTGTTTAGTTGCAACATGTTGATCACCCTAAGGTTGCAAATTATGATAAAGGAGTGTCTTTTATTGTCTAACTAGAAACAACTCATAAAATATTATTCTTATAAAATTAGTTATTGTTATTTCTATAGCAATTGGTTGCTTTTAGTTGTTTTTAAAACACTTAGTTGTTCCTAAATTAGTTTCTGAATTTTACTCCTGTCAGAAGAAGTAAGTTAATAGTGAATGCTAGCTTGAATTCACGCTCACAAGTATTGCATCAAATGCTGAAAGCAAGGGCAGAGCTCAGGGTCAGTAGTGATTTGCTTCACCTTGGAAGTGGTTTGGGGATAACAAATACGAGGGACTGAGGAGAAATGGCAGCTTTCCACTCACATGAAGATCACCTGGGCCAGCAGGCTCAGCAACTGCTAAAATAAAGCCAGGCAGTAAAAAGAGTTGAACTCATTCCCAAAAAAAGTCTGTGGTAATTAATAATTCAGTTAATGCTAAAATGAGTTAAAAAAAGTAATATGTAGGAAAGAACAATTTTTGTGAAATATTGTAAAAAGTAAAATGCCAGGTAAAATTACAGCTCCCAATATTTTTTAAAAGAAAGGAAATTAGAAGGAAAAAATGATTAAGACAGGAAAAGAGTAAAGCCAGAGTTGAGGTGAGTATATGTAATACATGGAATCCTATCTGTCAAATTTAATCTAGATGGGCTACAATTCTGCCTCAAAAAGCTTAGAGGTCAAAGCAAAATGGGGAAACAATAAATTATGTGAGTCAGTTGTTTTCCTAATAAAACTAGTTGCTGAATTTCTAGGTATTGAATGTTGAGAAAAATAGTTCTCATAAAGAAGACTCGGTAAAGTCACTGTAAAGTCATATATAATGTAGTTTCAAGACTAGACTTTATAAGGAATTAGAGCACAGTTAACAAGGCTCTTTATAATATGGCAATGCATAGTGAATCATCAAAAGGAAATCTAAAACATCTGGAAAAGCAATCTCAAGTTACACTCATTTATACTTGCATAGGTATTTTCTTATATGTAAATACATGGGGCAAAAAATTAATATCGGATGTTGCTACAGTTGCAACTGCAACTACTACTATTATACTTATTTCTATTATTCCTATTATAGTGTACTATCTTATTCTAACTATTAGTCTTCATAAATTTTAACAAGGGTTGTAAAGGAAGCTAGACTCCCATGTGCTGTGTGGAGACTACATTCCATACACCTAAATTTATGATTCATATGCTGTCTTAAATTGTAACAGCCAAAAGTGTCTATATTTTACAAAGAAAGAAGACTGTTTTCTTCAAATGCCTGCTGATATTTTAGGAATTTAGTTCTAATGTTCCCATTTAGCCACTTAATCATGTAAACTGTCCTTTTTCCATGTTCCAGTATTAATAAAAATAAACTGAATTACTTACAGCTCCAATAAGACTTGTGCTAGATAAAAAAGTTATGTGTGACAAAAAAGAGAGAAAACAAAACTGCTGCTATCTATTTGAAAGGGTCTTGGGCATGGCTTTGTCTCCACAATTTCCCCAAAGTTCATTTAATATAACTGTCAATACAGAATTATAGTCTATTATGAATATTAAATAATACAAGAAAAAGGTGATGTGAAGCTAGTATTTAGTTAGCAAGATGCCATAGAAATCTATAGATTATGACTGGAGTCTTTCTTTCCTTTCTTTTGGGATAAAGCTAGAGTATTTCAGAATGAATTTCTTCATAAACTCCACAATGTCATTTCAGTCCAGCATCAAAATAATACTTTGGCTGAATTCTAGACTTCAGAAATTTCTTTTAGCTGTTGCTGCTGTCTTTGTAGCAAAGGTGATGCCAGTAACAAGAAAAAGAATTGAGCAGAACTTAGATTAAAGCAAAAAAAATAGTGATTCCAAGAAGAATGAAATATAGGCAAATGATCCAATAAGATCAAGAAGACAATAAATTTTTTTAAAAATGTTAACCTCTAATGGAAAGTTGTGCAATATGGTGGCTATGTATTATTCATAGTTCTCTCTCTTTCCATTGATTCACCAAACTAAGGAGTGAATCTGAAATCCAGCATATCCAGAAAAGCTAAGAGAATCAGGACTGGTGCCACATAGGATTTGTTTATACTAGCATTATCACAAAAAGCTAGGAGTAGAGACATGGCTCAAGTCTGCCAGCTGTGAATGAGCAATTAACACACACTCTAATCAAAATGAATATTGGGAAATTGCAATATGACTTATCTGGGGAGTAGGCACTCATGGAACACTGACAGAGAGAGGAAAGAATTGTGCGTATAGTAAAAAAAATTATCTACATGTGTAAAAATTGAGCAGTATAACTTTCTGGAATTGGCTTGGATAGAGAAAGAGGGGAAGAAAAGGGAGAATGACAAATGTGTGTCTTTTATCCAGATGTGTTATATACATAAATGGATATGTTGTACAACTTACTGATGCTAATTAAAAAGAAAACATTTACTATGACTTTACTAGATAAAAATAATGAATAATATTACAAGTTAGCAGAGTGCTTTATTGGAGCTGGGAGCAGGGAATAGAGTTGCAAAGACATAAAATTTATTGGAACAGTTACTGGTGTGTGGGTAATTTTCTGTATTGATTCATTTGGTAGTAATAAGTCGTGCTTTTGTGATAATTGAAAGTTTCATCCTTGTAAATGTCATATATTATAAAGAGCTATTAAATTTGAAGTGAACAGCATTAGACTCATGCCTATAATATTAGCCACTAAAGAGACTGAGTTCTGGAAGATCTCAGTTTGAGGACATTCTAACAGCAAACTTGAACTATTCTCCATAAACAAAATAATATGCATATATATGTGATATGACTGAAAATTTAAAAGTATGCCAAGATTATTTCTCTAAATTGATACTTTTTGCTCATTTTGTTTAGACGGGGCATGTGAGCCATCTCTGATGAATATTTGTGACCTGGATAATATAGATAAGGTCAGCAAGAGTGTGGCACATCATAAAGTCCTATAAGTTGAAAAGACAGGACTTTATCTCATAATTTTGGCTTTGTCAATCATCAACCTAGTGTTTCAGGAGAACAGAAATAACAAATGGTCTGTGGAAGAGAGGAAGAAGAGCAGGGTATGTATCTCAATGGACTAGATGTATATGAGGATGTTCTGAGAGCGAGCATATGCAATACCTCATGATACAGATCATGTGGCACTTTGTGAGAAATGTTTGGAAACTTGTGATCTATTCAACATAGTCATGAGAAGCAATAGAAATACTTTAGTTTTGACATTATCACTAAGATAATTCTAGCTAGTGAGCTAAACTGTGGACATAGTTAAATTATATTTGAAGGTAGACTATACATCATTTTGTGGTTAATGTTTTTTTAAAAGCCATGTAAGAAATAGTGTATGTCATTCATAGTGTACAAACAGAGTGAAATGGGGAACACTTGAGGAACATTGAAATTTAGTATACTGGGCCTGATGGCTTCATAGTGGAAAAGAAGATATGGAAGAATGGTATCAGATTTATAAATTTTTTTCTTTGATGGCATGAATTGTTTCTATGCCTATCAGAAATAAAAAAGGAGGAACAATAAAACAGAAATATGTGATATTTTGCAAAATCAGTTTAAGATACAGTAATGAAGGCTTGATGTTTTACTTGCAATGTTTTCTGAAATGATGTTGTGGTATCTGTTACAATCAATAACAAAAATTAGCTCTTTTTTGATAGATTCAATCAGATTAGATCTTAGAGGACTTGGCATGTTGTGCTCATGCTTAAAAAAAACTCTGCGATTGGAGAGCTGAGAAGCTTACACTAAACACACTAATTTCATAGCAGGTAACTTGAATAATCTAACTAGGCTTTGTATGACAGCCTTTTGTTACACATTTCAAGGGGATCCTATTACCTAAAATAAATTTCTACAGGTGGTCTGTCAATCTTTCAGCTCTATGGCAAGCATCTGATAATCAGACCACAGAGGACTGAAAGTGATGCATGAAACAGAATGCTAACATATCCTGAGAAGTAAAAGGGATGCACATACGACTTACCAGACTGTCTCCTTTCGTAAAGAACCAATTTTTGACAATCAAGTAGCAACTGTAAGTAGGAGTCATAGGAAGTACAAGAACATATTGTATTTCTTGTTTTGATAGAAAATACTGAGATGTAAAACTTCACCTAATTTTTCACAATGTAAGTTGTTCCATTATATGTGGAATATCTTTACACAGTTTCAATATAAATTGATTACTTGGAATTCCAAGGGTCTTATAGCTGAAATGCTCAGGAGTTAACAGTTGTTGCAAGTGACAAGTTAAAGAATCCTCTTTTCCCCTACAACTTTACAATATCAGGGTTTTTGCAGAGCAATGAGAATAGACCTTTGCTGTGTGCCTAGGGAAGAGCATGTGTTCCACCAAGCTGAGATGGTTTGTATGAGCGTTGTCTCAGGGATAGTATTGTCTTACCATAAGATGTCAGACACCTGACTCAGTGTGTTAGCGTGAGGATCCTGAACAGAAATGTCTTTTCTGCTACTACTCAGTGCAAAGTTAAAAATAGCTCATTATATACCATGAATATTATACATGGTAAATTGCTTTGATTTAATAAAAAATAGATTCCTCATATAGCTTTGAAAAATTTTAAATAACATCATATTGAACCAGAACATAAAAGAACTAATGTCTGATAGTGGCTTGAAACTTCTACTGAAGTATTTATTTATATGTCCACCTGTATCTTGACTCACAATGACATATCTAATTGGATGGTTCTAATTCTGTTCATGAAAAATAACGCTTCCATTCTATCTGATTTTGAAATTTCTCACTGCATCCTGTTACACCTGTTTCAGGAAAGCCTGAAGATAATATAGAGAAAGGAGGGCAAGGAAGTTTGTGATAATAGAGGAATGCCATGCATCTGAATAAAAAAACATTTTACATTAATAAGACTGAAATGATGATCTTATCAGAACATCTATAAAATGACTTTTCATATAAATGCTCCAGAAGCTTTTGGGAACTTTATTATTTATTAATTGCTAATTAATTTTTATTGAGTTCACATTGTAAGCATTATGTCCACCTTTGGCCCTCAGTTCCACCCAGACCTGAGCTCCTCTCTGCCCTGGAGTTCTCACCATACAGCTGGCCCTTCCCTCTCTCCACCCAGACACATGAGCTCCCATCTACCTCACTTTCTACCCCCCAGACCCTGCTGCTACCTATAGCAGAGGCTGCCATGTGCTCTCTCTCTCTGGGGGAAATATGGCTCCTCTAATAAACCTTGTAATAATCTTTCTCCTGTGCCTGCCTGCCTCTGCATGGTCCCCTGGCATGGATGTGATGGATCCTTTCATTTGATCTTTCACTGGTGGCCATACAGGACTAGGTCCCCTGGTAGATTTGCTCCCTCCCTCAACTTCGGATGGGGGGTCTGACCAGCTTGGGACCTAGCCTGAGATCCTACACACCGATCGCCACAGAGGACCAAAAAGGAAACTTTCTCCTGACTGAGCACTCTACCTGCTGCCCAACACTGGTTAATTAAGTCCTACCCCAGGTTAGTGCCCAGTTGACTGGAGTTCTGGGTTTCTGATTTCTGCACCCCCGCTGTCTGACCAAAATCTTGGCCAAGTGCCTGGATCTCAACCCCCCACCCCGCACCCAGGCCTTCTGTGGCCAGGGACCACCTTGGAGAGAGGTGACCATCCTTCCACGGGTAGGTCCTTGTTGGAGCTACATTACACTGCTGAGGATGCTGTGCAGCTAGCTTTTGGCTGTCACTTACCATGGAAAAGGACAGAACTAAATTTTCTTACAATCAAATTTGGCCCCAAATTGAAAACTACACTTATGTGAGCACAGGGGCAGGTAGAACTCCCTCTCTCTCTCTTTTTCTCTCTCTCTCTCTCCCTTCCAATTGAAGGTAAAAGTATGGATGAGTTTGTTTAAACTTCTCCTCTGCAGCTTTCCACCGCGAGGCACCTCTCTTTTGCAATCTCCTCCATGAGGCACCCCCCTGTTTTGTGGCTTCTTCTGCGAGGCAAGGCTCCCGTTTTGCAGCCTCCTCTAGGAGCCTGCCCCTCCCCCCCATTTTGTGGCCTCCCCTGCGAGGTAACCCCTTTTGCAGCCATCCCAGCAAGGTACACCCTCTTTTGCAGCCCCTGTGGGACCCCTCCTCTGCCTTTGTAGTGGGGGTGGAACCTGAAGCTCCAGTTTTGCCAGAAGCAATGCACCCTCACTGTCAAAATCTTCAGCTCTCTCTAGCATTGACCATGCAGCCGGTGCACCATCTTGGCATTGTGGGAGCTCACGTGCTATTTTGGGCTGACCTCAACTTAATTCTGTAAGCTTCCCTCTGACCTGACCAGCAGAGACATTATATCATGTCACTGTCTGCTCTTCTCTCCTGTTTACTAAAAGTTTGTTGTTGGCAAAGTTTTGTGTTTTAAACTGACCATATGGTTCCATCATAATTAGGCAAAGTAAAATTCCAAAAAACCTTAAGCGGCTGATTTTAAAAATCTAAGCGCACTCTATAATCTGTGCACAAACATGTCTGTCTATTCTACTTGTCTATATGTAAATGGTTATAGTTTCAAGGTTACCAAGTATTCTGCTTACTAAAAATCTTTGTCAATGGAAGTTGTGATTTAATCTAATTTGCTTTAAAACTTTGTGACCTGACGGTAAGCCAAAGAAACTAAAGCTAAGGTTTTAATTCTTTGTTTTCTCTCCTGTGCACACTTCAAGGGACCAGACTGCAAACACCTGTGTGAACCAGGTCTTAACTAATATATTTAGAAATTTTTGCAGGTAACCAGTGACAGATGCCACAGCCTCACCCAGACTTGGGCCTTGTTCCATCACACATGACCAAAAGCCTACTAATTTGGGGTAAAACACAATCCACCTTAGATATTTGTTTCTGGAATGTTAATCCCCACAAGTTAGACTAAGGGGTATATAACCGAATGATAAATCTTTGGAGTAGAGGTAAAGGGTGCAGCACAGTGTTTCAATCAAACATTTAAATGCGAACTAAAGTAACTTTAGAAAAAGGGATTAAGGGCTGGGAAGGTGGCTCAGTGGTAGAGCGCTTGCCTTGCATGCCTGAGGCCCTGGGTTCGATTCCTCAGCACCACATAAGCAAAAAGAAAAAAGCCGGAAGTGGCGCTTTGGCTCAAGTGGTAGAGCGCTAGCCTTGAGCTGAAGAGCTGAGGGACAGCGCCCAGGCCCCATGAGTGGACCCCCCCCAAAAAAAAAGAAAGAAAAAGAAAAAGAATTTAAAAAGGATTAAAAATGGCATCCCCTTTGTAAAAATTTGGGAAGTTGTGAGGAGTGACTGGCCTCCCAGTCAAAAAAGTTTAAAATTAAAATTGTCCTAAAGATTTATTTAAATGTAAAAGAGATAAATTAGCATTACCAGGGACCTGAGATTGTGTCCCTATTGAGATCTGCCTAAATCAGATTCCTCAGCCAACCAGAAAAATGCTTTTATAAACCAGAGTGCTAAACTGGCTACCCTGCTGAAGCCCAAGATATAAACCACTTTAAACAGGCTGCCCAGAGGCAATGGGCAGTACTTAGACTTTCAATCAGTGTCAGTTAAAAAAAAAATCTACTGGATTTTATTAAAAAACTCTGACAAGTAATTGTTATTCAATTGTTAACAAGTTATAGGTACCTCTATCTCATTGATCTCCTTGTTGCTTTAATTGGAAATAAAAAGGGCTTTTGTAACAAAGATTCCTTTTGCCACAGTTCAAAGCTATGCCAGGCACAAAGAATCCCTCTAAATCTCCATCTCCCAGCTAATCAGCACAGAACCAGGCTGGAGGCCTGGCTCAAGACTTACCTCTAAGTATCCAGCCGGAGGCTGAAGTTGGCATTTGACTCTTAAGAGGTAGAGCACTAGCCTGGAGCAGAAGTGTTCAGGGACAGTGCCAGGCCTTGAGTCCAAACCCGGTAAATGCCAACTGGGATAAGCTATCCCAGCAACTGATGCTGAGACACCAGCCAGGACAAAGTCAGTCCTGACAATGGAAAACCTAAGAGAGGTGTAAGAGGAGATGACATCCTAAATGGAGTCACTTTATGTTCGCCCTTTCAAAATTAATCAGAGCTGGGGATCAAGAGAAATAGTTATTTGTCCACTTAATGTCCATACCTGTCTACCTTCAAACTGGACAGAAAGTTAACAGTCCTGCTTTTGTTACCTGCTATTTGTATCTATAGTAGCCTCTGACCTGTACTCTCAACCAGTCTATTATGTTCTCCCCTACTCAGTTGCAAAAGACCCTTGACACCATTTCCTGCCTTCCATGCCAGGAGTCCAGTTATTCCTCCTTCCCTGTAAAGGGCTGTAATTGGGCTTATAGTCCAAATGGAACTTTTTTCATGCATGGGCAATGTGTATTCTCCTATATCATTCATGTTAACTGACCTTGTCACCTTGTCAGTTTTTTGCCTGATATTTCCAAAAGTCTCTTTCAACAGGATAACATCCCCTGCCCAGGAAAAAGTCAAGGCCATCCTGTTCCTTCAGACAACTAGAGACATCACTTGCACTTCCCAGCACAGACCCGGACCCTAAAACCCCAGCTCTGGGAATTCTTTGATGCTCCCAGGCCAGCAGAAAACAGCCAAAAAAGCCCATGACACCCATTGGCTCTGGTACTTTTAAATATTTCTTCTACCCCCTCCTCAGGTTACTGTGACCCTAAAGCAAGAAAAGTCTTACTCCCCTCCTCCAGGATGCTGGAGTCAGGTAGCATGCTATGTCTCCAATCCGAGACAGAAAAGGCAATTTCAGGTCTTTGACAGCTCCTTCTGGGAATCAAACCCTCCATGGCATATTCCTCTCTTGGGGTACTAACAACAATTTTTTGCCTTTTAATAATTGCCTTGCATTTTAGAAAATTATTGCCATGGAAAATGGAGGACCTTTACCAACCACTGTCAAGTACATGCTTCTCTGATGGTACCCGGCCAAGCAATGGAACAGGGACCCCTGACTACTTTGCCCCTTTACAGCAGGAAGTAGCTCTAAAAGAAACAACCTCTAACCATACTTCCCAGCCTAGTACCCCCTATTTTTACTAAACAACAGAGTTGGGAATGTAAGCAATATCAATATGTCTTCTTTGTGAAATTTTTGTGCTGCAAGAAAGTATCAGTGAAGTTATTATTTCAATGCCATCACAATTTGTTGTTGTTGTTTTTAGTATTGGTAACCACAAATAGACAACAAAGAAAAATAAAAAGACTCTGGGAATGTGGCTTAGTGGTAGAGTGCTTGCCTAACAAGCATGAAGCTCTGAGTTTGATTCCTCAGTACCACATAGACAGGAAATGCCAGAAGTAGCACCTTGGCTCAAGTGGTAGAGTACAAGCCTTGAGCAAAGAAACTCAGGGACAACACCCAGATTCTGAAGTTAAGCCAAATAGGGAAAGATGAAGTGAAACTCTCCCTTTTTGCAGATGACATGATCTTGTATTTAAAGAACCCCATGGACTATACTCCCAAGCTGATCTGAAACTTTGTCAAAATAGCAGAGCACAAAATTAACCTTCAACAATCAATGGCTTTTTTGTATGCCAATAATGAGAAGAGCCCTGCTGAAATCAGGAAAGAAATTCCCTTTGTAATAGCCACACACACAAAAAAAATACCTACAAAGTAACTAAAGAAGTGAAGGACCTCTGTAATGAAAACATTAAAAAACTGAAAAAGGAAATTAAAGCAAAACTAAGAAAGTAGAAAAACATCTCATGCTCCTGGATTGGGAGAATTAACATCATGAAAATGGCAATACTGCCAAAGGCTATCTAAAAATTCAATGCAATACCCATCAAAATCCCAACCTCATTCTTCAATGAAATAGAAGAAGCAATCCAAAAAGTCATATGGAACAATAAAAGACCCCAAATAGTGAAAGCAATCCTTAGCAGAAAGAATGGTACTGGAGGAATATCAATACCAAACTTCAAACTCTACTACAAAGCCATAGTAATCAAAATGGCTTGGTACTGGCCAAAGAACAGACCTGAGGAACAATGAAATAGAACTGAAGTCCCAGAAATGAACCCACAGACATATAGCCATGTAAACTTCAATGAGGGAGCCCCCCTCAAAAAAATAGAAGAAAAACAGCCTCTTCAGTAAATGGTGCTGGCAGTATGGGATAAACACCTGCAGAAAACTAAAGTTATATCACCCTGAACCAGAATCAATTCCAAATGGTTCAAAGACCTCAAAGTCAAAGCAGACACCTGAAAACATTGCAGGAAGGAATAGGAGAAACTCTTGGGCTACTTGGCACTGGCTGAAATTTTCTTAATAAAAACCCAGAGATACAATAAATCAAAGAAAGGTTGGACAAATAGGATTGCAATAGACTGCAGAGCTTCTTCATTGCAAAGGACCTACCTAGAAGGATCAATAGAAAGCCCATGGATTGGGAGAAGATCTTCCCTAACCATACAATGGACAAGGGTCTCATATCTAAAATATACTTAGAACTCAAAAAATTAAATCCCCCCAAAACAAATTCTCTAAGAAACAACTGCCCCATTAATAAATGGGCTAGACCCGAATAGCAAAAATAGGGATACAGGTTGACCCATTGTAACAATGAGAGGCACAATACAGTATGTTGAAAAATGAACCTTACAATTTAGGTGGGGGGGGGAGGGTAAGGAGAAGTATAGTTGTGGAGGTGGGAAGGAAGGGATGGTATTGGAAAAACAAAGGAGGAGGTAACAATGCTTGATAGGAAATGTACTCATTACCTTGCTCATGTAACTGTAACCCTTCTGTACAGTATTTTTACAATAAAAATGTGTTCAAATGGGCTAAGTACTTAAAGAGAGACTTCTCTAAAGAGGAAATAAGAATGGCCAATAGGCACATGAAAAAGCATTATTGTTGACAAGGACACTTTGACTTAGAAACTCTTTTTTAAATTCCTGTGTCTAAAGAGTATCAATAATAAAATAAGAATCCACAAAGAGAAATGTTTCATAATTATAGAAGAACATGTCAAAAAGATTCTAAAATTCTAGCTCAATTTATTTATAAACAAAAGATATAAAAATATATTCCTTCATATTGAGTACAAAAATGAAGTCTTAACATTTGTGTTTGCAATGTTGGTTGGCTGTCCACTCAACACAATACCTCAGCTCTTGTTTCAAAAGACATTGCACTTTGGCTAATAACTTTACTATAAAAGAAATTCAAATCTAAAAACAACATTGAGATTCCACCTTGTCCCAGTAAGAATGGTTATAATCAAGAAATCCAATAACAACAGATGCTGGTGGGAATGTGACCAAAAGGGAACCCTATTGCACTTTTGGGAGTGTAAACTTGTTCAACCACACTGGAAACTGGTATGAAGGTTCCTCAAAAGACTCCACATAGTGCTCTCCTTTGACCCATCAATCCCACTTTTGGGCATGTACACAGTGATCACAAACAAGGCCATGCTAAAGCTACCAGCACAACTATATTTATCACAACAGTATTCACCATAGCTAAGATATGAAACTAACCCAGATGCCCCTCAGTAGATGAATGGATCAAGAAAATGTGATATATATATATATATATATACATACATACATACATATACATATATGTATATGAACACACACACACACACACAATGGAATTCTATGCTTCCATCAGAAAGAATGGCACTGCCCTATTTCTTAGGAAATGGAAAGACTTGGAAAAAATCATGTAAACTGAGGTAAGCCAAACCTAAAGAAATATGGTTTCCCTTATTTGCAATAACTCTTATATGCTAGGATAATCTTTTTTTTGTTGTTGTTGTTGGTCATGGGACTTGAACTCTGGGCCTGAGTGCTGTCCCTCAGCTCTTCAGCTCAAGGCTAGCTCTCTACTACTTGAGCTTAATGCCACTTCTGGTGTTCTGATGGTTTATTGGAGATAAGAGTTTCTTGGACTTTCTTGTCCAGACTGGCTTTGAACTGCTATCCTCAGATCTCAGCCTCCTGAATAGCTAGGATTACAGGCATGAGCCACCGGCACCGGCAAGCTAGGATAATCTTATCAGATGAGCAGAAAAGCTCAAAAGCTATGTATATATAACTATATAAGATAATGCTAAGTGAAATCAACCCCAAGATATGGACACAAGAACTTTTCCTTTGTTATTGTTGTTTTTAATGTACTATGTGATTTTTTTTGTTAATTTGTTTGTTCTTCCTCCCATTGTATATCCCTGTTGTCACTGTATTGTATTTTATCACCTTGCATCTTATATATACATTTCACTAATTTGGGGAGGGGAACAGGAATAACAAAATACTGAAACTTGGACACAAGGTGACCCATTGTAACAATGATATTCACAAGAAACTATGTTGGAAATGACCTTTACAACTTTGGGGGGAGGAGTGAGGGATGTGGGGGAGGGAAAGGATAGTGGGAGAACAACAAAGGAAGCTGTAAGAGCTCAACCAGAAATGTATTAATTACTCATGGAACTGTAAACCCTCTGTACAGCATCTTTACAAGAAAATATTTTAAAAAAAGGCTAGGCACCTGAGGCACATGCCTATAATCCTAGCTACTCAGGAGGCTGTGATCTGATTGTGGTTCAAAGCCAACCTGGGCAGGAACGTCCATGAGACTCTTATCTCCAATAAACCACTCAGAAAACCAAAAGTGAGCTGTGGCTAAAGTGGTAGAGCACTAGCCTTGAGCTGAAGAGCTCAAGGACAGCACCCAAGCCCAGAGTTTAAGCATGACTGAAACAAAAACAAACAGAAAAAGAAAAAAATATCAAAACTGTCACAGTAAAATAATAATAATAATGTTTCACCGAGTAAACATGCTACATTGAGGTGTATCTATAATTTTAGAAAAACATTAGAAAAATTCTAGAAAGATTTTAGATCTAAAATAATACTAAAATATAGAAGGCTATGACACATTTACAGTTGCAGAAGTGATTTTCAAATAAGATTACACAAAGACAGATAGACACACAAAAATACACATACACAAAGTGGGAGGTTGGGAACTAAAGGCTCACTCTGAAATAATCCCCCAGTTTGAAGCCAGCCTGGGGTGGGTGGTCTAGCTCAAGTAATAGAGTGCTAGCCTTGAGCATAAAAGGTCAGGGACCACACTGAGCCCTGAGTTCAAGCTTAGGGCAGGCACGTGTGCACACACACACACACACACACACACACACAAATATATTTAGCTATAATTACTGAAAGGGCTGCTTTAAGAGGAACTGATATAGACTTCAGAACATTGGCATAATGAATGAATTGGTGAGTTCTTACATGAAGTTTAGAATGCATGAAAATCCTAAAGACTTATCAGGGCAGAGGAATTTTTGCATTAGAAACAAGATACCATTAATCTGTTTAATTTTTGTGTCATACACACTTGTCCAATAATCCTACCATTTTATCATAAAAATGAAGAAAGAAAATGATTTCCATGTTTAGGGCAATAATATTTTAAGTATAGTTATTTAGTGTCTTAGTCACTGAAGACAGAACGAGTAAGAAACAGCTTAGGTGGTTGAGTGTTACATGAGTATTGAATAAAATAGCACTTAGTTTTTAATTCCATCTGTAGCTACTCATGGTTTCAGCTTAACATTAAATATAAGAGTCTCAGGAACACATTTTACTCAGTGCTGTTTGAAATGTCCAAAGTGCTCTAAGGAAATGTGAGCAGGATCCACTCCAACAAAATTATTGTGAATAATACTCTCTGAACAAGCATCAGACATCTTTTTCCATCCTTTGATTAACTTTAATATGATGGAAAAACACCAATTCAGAGGGGAACATAGTCACTATTTTTTTCTTTTAAAAAAATTATTATCTTTAGGTAGTTGTACAAAGAGTTGCCATTTAACAAAGCAGTTTATGAATACATCTTGATCAAGGTAACCCCGTTGAACACAGTCACACATCCCTCCCATATCTACCCCTTTCCTCACTCTTTTAATTTTACATAATACTGATTTTTGTTTGCATTCCCCCCCTTCCTCTCCATTTGTCCATCATTTTCCCCATGACCCCACCCCATTCCTTAGGAATACCAACTTCCTGGTGTTTTATTTTGCTGAACTTTGATTTTGTCTTTTATTTTATTTCATTAATTAATATTATTTTAAATTTATTATGCAATGATGAACAGAAGGGTTACAGCTACATAAGTCAGGTAATGAGTACATTCCTTTTTGAACAGTGTTACAACCTCCCTCATTCTCTCTCAGTTTTTCCAACCCCAACTCCCCTTCACCTCAGGTTGTATAGTTCATTTCCACTTCTGAATTGATTCGGCTTTGTCCCATTGTTTCTGTGCCTCCCCTTTCCTTCCCCAAATCAGATAAACTTATATACAAAAACAAAGGGTACAGAAATCAAAATCAGACACAGGAGGGAATAAACCAAAGTAAAAAGGAAAGAAAGAAACTACAAAAGTACAATAAAAACTTTTTGTTTCCAATATATGGAGTTCATTTCATTCTTTAAGCATCATTTTATATGATCATGTGCATAGAGCTATTGAGCCCTTGTGATCTCTCCTAAGAATGTACTCCTTTGTTCTCACTGTGTGAATGTTTACATTGTTATTTAATTAATCATGTCCAAGTGTAATTATTTGTCTTTTACTATCCATTGGGTTTACTTGTAGATTTATAGACACATTATAATTATTACAAATGAGGGAAACCATGCAGTGTATGTTTCCTTGGGTCTTAATATAATTTTTGTCAAGTCTTTCCATTTCCTCACAAATTGGGGCAATATCTTTCTTTCTGATGGAAATATAGAATTCCATTGGGTATATATGCCACATTTTCTTGACCGATTCATCCACTGAGGGGCATCTGGGCTGATTCCATATTTTAGCTATGGTAAACAATGCTGCAATGAACAGGTTGTGCTGATGGCTTTATTTTTTAAAAATTTTTAATACTTTTTTATTGTAAAAATACTGTATAGAGGGGTTACAGTTATGTGAGCAAGGTAATGAGTACATTTCCTATCAAGCATTGTTGCCTCCTCCTTTGTTTTTCCCCTATCATCTCTTCCCTCTCACCTCCACAACTACACTCCCCCCCCCCACCTAAATTATAAAGTTCATTTTTCAACATACATTTTTTTAACACCAAATACAGTGAAAAACAGAGGTTATACTGTGGAAGGAACATAGAAAGAAACAAAAAAAATCACATGGTACATTATAAATATGTTAGAAACAATGGCAAGAAAGAAAAAAAAAACACTTGTGTCCCTATCTTGGGGTTCATTTAATTTTTCTGCTTGTCCCAGACAAATACTAGTTATTGCAAATAAGGGAAGCCATGGGACCTATGTTTTTGGACCTGGCATACTACACTTAATATAATTTTTTCAAAATCTTTCCATTTCCTAACAAATGGGGCAATGTCATTCTTTCTGATGGAGGCATAGAATTCCATTGTGTATATATACCACATTTTCTTGATCCATTCAT
>NW_012267232.1:7888965-8024977 GCF_000151885.1 Dipodomys ordii | reverse complement strand
GGAGGCATAGAATTCCATTGTGTATATATACCACATTTTCTTGATCCATTCATCTACTGAGGGGCATCTGGGTTGGTTCCATATCTTAGCTATGGAAAATAATGCTGCAATAAACATAGTCGTGCCAGTAGCTTTAGTGTGGTCTTGTTTGTGATCATTGGGGTAAATGCCCAAAAGTGAGATTGCTGGGTCATAAGGGAGCTCTATATGGACTCTTTTGAGGAACCTCCATACTATTTTCCAAAGTGTTTGAACAAGTTTACACTCCCACCAACAATGCAGTAGGGTTCCCTTCTGTCCACATCCCCTCCAGCATCTGTTGTTTAAATTAGAGTTCTTGATTCTAGCCATTCTAACTGAGGTGAAGTGGAATCTTAATGTTGTTTTCATTTGCATTTCTTTTATGGACAGAGAAGTTGAGCAATTCTTCACGTGTCTATTGGCCATTCTTATTTCCTCTTCAGAGAAGTTTCTCTTTAAGTCTTTCGCCCACTTATTTATTGGGTAGTTGTTTCTTTGAGCATTTGTTGTTGGGATATCTAATTTTTTGAGTTCTAAGTATATTTTAGATATGAAGTCTTTGTCTATTTTATAGCTAGTGAAGATCTTCTCCCAATCCATGCAATCCCATTTGTTCAACCTTTATTTGATTTGTTGTGTTTCTGGGTCTTTATTAAGAAAATTTTGGTTGTCCCAAGGAGTCCTTCCTGAAATGTTTTCAGAATATCTGCTTTGACTTCAAGGTCTTTGATCTATTTGGGGTTGATTCTCATGCAGGATGATATATAAGGGTATATATGGATCTAACTTTATTTTCTACAGGTGTTTAACCAATTTTGCCAGCACTATTTACTGAAGAGGTTGTCTTTCTTCCATTCTGTTTTTCTGGCTCCCTTATTGAAGTTTAGGTGGCTATAGGTCTATGGGTTCATTTCTGTGTCTTCAATTCTATTCCATTGGTCATCAGGTCTGTTCTTGTTCCAGTACTAAGCCATTTTGATTACTATGGCTTTGTAGTAGAGTTTGAAGTTTGGTATTGATATTCCTCCAGCAGTGTTCTTTCTGCTATGTCCTTTGCCATGCAGAAACTCTTCAATTTGATGTAAATTCATTTATGCAGGCTTTCTTTGATTTATTGTGATTCTGGATGTTAGGAAGTTTACCTTTCTAAGGAATTACACTATTTGAGATCTCCCTTAAGTACACTGTTTATCAGTTAATACATTTGCATACACTTGCACAACACCCAACATATTTATTTAAAAGTTTATAAGCTAAATCTACCCTCCTTTCACACATAATAGAACACATGGATCCTTTTTCTCTCTGGGCCTAACTTACTAACCAATTTTTTTTCCAAGTTTAAAATTGTAGTAAGAGAATAGCATACAAAAGCTGCTCTCTCTGAAGAGATTTTTTTTCTTATAGTTTCTGTTATGGAAGTATCTTTCAGGGAAAAGAGAATTCTCATTTCCTCCAAAAGAAGAAGGACAATAGCATGTGATCGTATGCTTTGGTAATCCCAACATTTGGTAGCAAGAATCAGGACACAAGTTTGAGGCCAACCTGTGCTGCATAGTAAGATCCTGTGTGAAAACAAAATAAAACAGCACAAATAAAATGAGAATATACATACTCAATATTTCTGGAATAACCTGAAATTAGTTCCATGGTGAAATGTTGACAATATTTTTTTAAAGTAGGGGCATAGTGCCCAGGGCTTATATGTAAAACAAAAGGGAAACATGTAGAATGAAGCAGATTTGCTTTCCTGAATTTTCTTGAAAGAGAAGCTAACTTTCAGGAAGTTGTTTTGCTTTCAAACATCTGTTTGAATTTGTTCTCCTGTGATTCTAACAGTTGGTTTGATTGCTAGCACTGCTTCTGGGTTTGAATAGACAGAGGTGATTATGAGTCACAGTGGGAGTGAGGACATTTAAATTTATGCTTGGCAATGGAGAGAACAATGCTGCTTTATGACAGGACAAAGAAGGGTCAAAAGCATCCACATATTAGAACCATTCCCAAACACAGAGGGAGAGCTCTTTCTTCCTTAAGTACCAGGTGGCATTTATTTTAATGTTCTGTAAATGCACCTGGATCCTACTGTTCAGAGCTGCATGCCCTAGACCATCTACATTTTGTGTATAACACATAGGATGTTGAGCTAATCATGTCTCATTCTTACACAGCTATTAAATAGCAAAAATATGTTTTCATTAATCAGCTGACATTTAATTAATATAAAATATCCATCTGATTAAATCTCAATTAGATGCCTATTGAAAACAGTGACATTTCCTGTGGCATTGAATAACCTTACTGCCCACACAGATGGCATGCAGTAAAAACATTGGCCAAATATTATACCACAACTGGTGGAACAAACTGAAACACATCTATCTTAATAAAATATATTATAAATCCAGTCTTTGCAATACATCTAACAATGAAATAACTATCCTAACAGACTGGCATTCACTCTGACATATGTTACCAATCAAACATATTTTGTGTTTGTGGACATAACATATAGAATTCAGAGGTCTGATATTCCATCTTTAATCTTGAGTACATTTTATTAGTATTAACCCCCAAAGGTACAGATTATGAAGCGATGAATCTGCAAAAAGACAATGATTATTCCAAATATGCCTGAAAAATATGCTATAGAAATCATTAAATAAAAATATCTGCTAAGATTTCCTAGACATATACTATTTATTGCAAATGAGGCAAACCATGGGACCTATGTTTCTTTGGGTCAGGCTTATTTCACTTAATATAAATTTTTCCAAGTCTTTTCATTGCCTTACAAATGGGGAAGTGACATTCTTTCTGATGGAAGCATAGAATTCCCATATATATATTACATAATATATATTATACATCTATTATATATAATTTTATTGATCCATTCATCTACTGAGGGGCATCTGGGTTGGTTCCATATCTTAGCTATGGTGAATAAGGCTGTGATAAACATAGTTGTGCTGGTAGGTTTAGTACGACCTTGTTTGTGTCATTTGGGTTAATGCCCAGAAGTGGGATTGCTGGGTCATTGGGGAGCTCTATGTGGAGTCTTTTGAGGAACCTGAATGCTGCTTTCCAGAGTGGCTGAACAAGTTTACACTCCCACCAACAGTGCAGTAGCATTCCCTTTGGCCATCACTTCTCCAACATCTGTTGTTATTAGGTTTCTTGATTATAGCCATTTTAACTGGGGTGAAGTAAGTCAGACCCAAAGAAACATAGGTCTCACAATTTCCCTTATTTGCAATAAATAGTATATGTCAATGATAATCTTAGCAGATGAGAATAGTTCAATAGCTATGTATGTTTGACCATACAAAATGATGATAAGCGAAATGAACTCCAAGACATGGACACAAGAGGTTTTTCTTTGTTGTTGCTGGTTTTTTTTTTTTTAATGTACTATGCGATTTCTTTTCTTTTTCTTTTTTTAATGTTCTTCCCCCTATGGCATATCCCCTGTTATCACTGTATTTGATTTTGATACCCTGGTATGTATATACATTTATCTGAATTAGGGGAGGGAAAGAGAAAAACAAAATGGTGAGACAAAAGACAAATGGGGAACCAATGCAACTGTGATATTCACAAGAATATGTCTGTACAACTTGAGGAAGAAGGAAAGTAGGAATAAAATAAGGAAAGGGGTAACAAGTTTGACAAGAAATGTACTTATTACAGTACTTATATAACTATAACCTCTGTATATCAACTTGACAATAAAATATTATCAACTTTAATAATATTTTCTGTAATACTCTATTAATAACTAATCACTTTTCATTAGATAAAAAGTTTCTAACAAAAAACAAATTTATGAAGAATAGTCCTAATCTACCTTCATTATTCATGTATATCATGCATTCTAAGAATTTTCCTAAGATTGAATACTTCACAACAAAATAAAAAATTAGTTATCATTATTTTTTTCTAATGGAGAAGATATATACAAATAAATGGTGTATATTCCTCCAAAGTTATATTGAGTGAGTCATGTTTTTTAGGATTCAGATCTGGACAGATTGAATCTAAAACATATAATTTAATAAAAACCCTATAATTTAAGAAATCTGCTGGGCTTCCTCTTTGAATACATTTAACCCAAACCAAGAATATCAATGTTGCTTATTGAGTGTTAGCACCATTCTCTAGAGAACTGCTCTGTAGAATAGTCTTTAAGGTCATCATGTAAAAAGGAAATCATTTATATTGATTTCTGTAATCCAGTTGCCTAGCCTAGTGCCTAAACTAAAAATGGCTATTCGATATGCTTAAGTGATTTAATGATTAAGCAAATGAGCCATTGATGGTTGAGTTGCACACATAAATGATAGTGTGCTGGGAAGCCCTGAAATTTTAGGAATGTCTGCTTGTCTTATCTTCACACAGAATTGCTGATTAGTTGGGCTGTAACTATTATTAAATGAGTCATCAGAATTTTATATAAATTCTGTAGATACAATTATACATTTATTTATACACACATCTGAATATATATGGGATATCCATATATATTTACAATGGAATATATTTTATGCATTGTTGCAATGATCAACAGAAAAAAATTATACTGTCTACCTTTTGCTCCTATATCTGCAAGCAAAAACTTTAGAATATAATATTGGAACTGGAGTGTATTTTGGCAGGTTGGTGACTTATCACTTTCTCTGTGGCCGGAATCTCTCCCATCCATTAACTGGCACAATAAGTTCTTTTTCTTCTTTTTGTCCAGTTTTACTTGAATGATGTAGCTCTATTTACTGTTTCTTCTGAAACAGTGAGTTGATGAGTTGAATAGCATTCATGCAATCAGAGTTTTGACTATGAAAAATTACCTGCTGCAGTAGTAGGTCATTTACTAAATAACACAATGCATTGTTATTAAATACTGAATAAAATTCAGCAATATTGTGTAGTTGATTTCCATCTTTTTTCCACACATTCTTAATTAATGGAGATATCAAACAAAATGATTCTGCATTTTTCAAATTAATGTCTCTGTAGTTCACAGAAACACACTGTTCACCGTTGAATTTTTATAAACTATTATTTGGAAAAATTCCAGTTTTTCTGATTCATTGCTAATCTTTTAGTGCATTGTTAATACTTAACTTCAAAAGCAAGCATTTCTTTGATAAATACTGGTCTCTCCATTTTCTTCCAGTTTTTTCAAATTCACTTTTCACATCACTTCTACATTGATTTGGCTTCTGAATGTGTCTCATTCTGTATCTACCCATCTTATAAAATATTCCTAATTACCATTGCTTTCAGGGAGAAACTCCAGGTTACCACACTGAAAGATAAATGGACATCTTCGAAGTTGGATGTTGGCAGCCAAAAGTTTAGTCTCTCAAACATAATAGGCTTAACTATCTCACTGGAACAACCTGAGGCTGAGTTTACAGAATCCCACCTTTTCACCACACCCTAAGTAAACACCCTGCAACTAAAGACCACCTTTTCACCACACCTTAAGTCCAAGCATATAAATACCCTTGTGTGAAAAATAAAAATTGGCAGCTTGATCAGAATCCTTGTCTTGCTGTCATTCTTCCTGTCTCTTGTCCCTTCATTCCTTCTTGCTTAGGTTCATTGCCCTCGTTGAAGTCCTGTGGGTCAGAACAACTGGCGCCCAACGTAGGGCAAGCACGAGCCTCTGACTAAGGAAGGAACGCTGTCCTCCCAGGAAAACTTGGCCAAGTACAGTTCGAGTTCGCGAGATCGCCTTGACAGACCCCGCCGAGAGACAGATCCAGGAGGAGAGTGGGGATGGCGCATGGTGAGTGACCCACTATGGGACAAGCAATATCGTCACATGGTATATTTCTGTCAGACCTCAAGGAGGCCTTCAAGACACGGGGAACGTGGGTTAAGAAAAAGGATTTAGAATTATTTTTCTCATTCATAGAGGACTTGTAGGAATCATAGATGCAAAAAGATGGCCGAGAGTAGGAGATTGTTTAACAGATTATTATGAAATCTTTGGTTCAGAAAAGGTTCCTGCTACTGCCTTTTCCTATTGGAATTTGATTAATGAAGTTTTAAAAGGTTCTCTATTTGATAGTAGAATTTTAAAACTTGTAAAAACAGGAGAGGAGGTTCTCCAAAATGCCTCTCAGCCCCCGTGGCTTGCCCATCGGTTGTATTAGATATGACTGCTGGTCAATTTACTGAAAATCCCTCCCTTTTGTGACCTGGCCTTTCAAGGGCCCACTGCCCCTCCAGATCCAGATGTTTTTTCTCTTCCCCCTTTACCTAACCTGGCCCCTTTATGCGAGACCCTTCAACATAGGCGAGAACACCTCCAACTTTTAAAAGAACTGTGGTCCCTTGATTATGAACTCTGCACACTGGCCTTGGCTGATACGCCAAAACCGCCTAATAAAATTAAGGTTAGATCAGGCCATCAATCAGTTCTCGCCTTTCCAGGAGCCAGACAGATAGGACCTCAGAGGGTGAGGAGGACAATTCAGAAGAGGAGGAAATGGAGGATGAGGAACAGGATACTGGGGATGAAGAGGAACAACCCACCCAGGGAAAGGGCCAACAAGAGTATAAGAGGCTTAGCCTTCAGTTTGTTGAAAAGCTTAAAAATGTATGTGCCCAATATGGCCCGACTGCCCCTTATACGTTAGCCTTGTTAGAAAACCAAAGTGCACGCTGGCTCACCACTAATGATTGGAAGTTTCTGGCCCGTGCCACCCTTAGTGGGAGTGATTTCGTTTTATGGAATGCGGACTTTAAGGAACAATGTAGAGAGACCGCGCAAAAAAATTTGGCTAAAACATCTTCAAAAACCTGGACCTATACTAAACTTTTGGGTAATGCGCCCTTTGATACCAATATTAAACAGGCATGCTTTCCTACCGGATTTTTGGTGCAAATTCAAAATGCTGGCCTTTATGCTTGGAAGCGTCTCCCTCAAAAGGGATCGGCTATTACTTCCCTGGCAAAAGTTAGACAGGGGCCAGATGAACCCTACAGTTACTTTGTCTCGCGGCTTAACTTGGCTGCGGAAAGGCTTCTTGGGCCTAGTGAAAGTGAAAGTGCCTTTGTTAAACATCTTGCCTTTGAAAATGCTAACCTGGCATGTCAAGATGTCCTCCAGCCACATAAAAACAAGGGTGACCTCTCTGAGTTCGTCAGGCTTTGTGCTGGAGTAGGAACCGCCCATACCATGGGACTCGCGCCATAGGCGCTGCTTTTACCAAGGCATTTCAAAGTTCATTCCCAGCCTCCCGGGCTCCCCTACTTGTTTTAATTGTAAACAACCTGGTCACTTTGTATGTGAATGTCTCTTCGGCAAACAAAGCCAAGGGGCAGTGCCCTCCCAAGCTACAGGTAGACCACTCCTTGCCACTCTTTGTCTTTTAGATCAAGAACAAGCAGCCCCAAGGTGGCTGCCAGAATGCTTGATAAAACAGGTGAATGGCTTACCACAACCCAGGGGAAACCTCCCCCCCCCCCATGATGCCTTTTCTCTTGCAGATGCAGCTAGAAGGACCTTCCTGTTTGAATTTATTAAATAACACATTAATCTCTTGGCTTCTAAGCCCATACAGGTTCATCACCATCGCCTTGATATGGCAGACCATGGCATTGAGATCTAGGATCTACCCCAGGCTTTTAATTAATGTTTTGCCATGAGCTTGTTCCAGTGGGAAACCCCTCCCTTTCTTTTTTTATTTAGAAAATCCTTCTTCTTATTCATAACTCCTGACCATTCAATGGGCAAGACCTATTGCCATAAGGGAAAGGTTCGTCCCTCCTCCTATAGGCCCCTCCCCTTGGGGGAGGATGCACCTATGGGAGGAAGAAAAAATGCTCAAATCAAGGGTGCAGGTAAGACTGCAGGGGGCTGGATCCACGAGATTCCAAAACCCAAGACCCCTGACTGGCAAGCTCTGGTGCATGACGGCTGGCATGCTTACCCACAAGCCTCAAAAAACATGCCAAGGCCTGTAAAATTCCCCTCCCCCGAGTGAGGACGCTCGCTGGGGAGTGGAGAAAAACCCTAGGCCCTTAGAGGAACAGAGCCTCTGTCACCCCCTTAAAAAGAGCAGCCAACAATTGATGGTCAATTTTCTAAATAAGAAAGGGGGAGATGTTGGGAGCCAAAAGTTTAGTCTCTCAAACATAATAGGCTTAACTGTCTCACTGGAACAACCTGAGGCTGAGTTTACAGAATCCCACCTTTTCACCACGCCCTAAGTAAACACCCTGCAGCTACTAAAGACCACCTTTTCACCACGCCCTAAGTTCAAGCATATAAATACCCTTGTGTGAAAAATAAAAATTGGCAGCTTGATCAGAATCCTTGTCTTGCTGTCCTTCTTCGTGTCTCTTGTCCCTTCCTTCCTTCTCGCTTAGGTTCATTGCCCTCGTTGAAGTCCTGTGGGTCGGGACAACTGGACATTCTTTTACAGCACTCTAGCTCCTGAATGGTTATTACCTTTTGCCACTGGCAGCAGTGCTCTTCCCTAATTAGTATTTGACTTTGATATAGAGATTACTTAAATGAGCTTCAGAGACAGTTGCAATTGGAGGTTGAAGAGAAATATTTAGATTTGTAACCCAAAAAGGAATCAAAAGAGGTTTTGAACCAAGGATTCCAGATTATATTCAAGAAACAAGCAATGTTCATATCAGAAGCTAATTGTGTACAGAGGATGGTGGGAAGACAAATACTGGAATTGGTGTAGTCAGTGACTGGTCTCCATTACCTCTCAGACGTGTTCCAAGGTCAGATGTCCAACCCAACCAGTGACACAGAAGGAGCTCTCTAAAAAACCAGGTTGAAATCATATAGTAGGTATACATGCAGATTAGCCTTCTTTCTGGGGACAAGAGAAGTTATCATTCCAGTGCCAGTTCTACTAGGTAAAGTCTTAGAGCCAGTCTACCCATTGCCGTATAGGACTCATGCCTATCAACAGGGAGTCTACTGTGGACCCAGAAGTAGTCACCCAGTCCCGCTCAAGTGTACTTTGAGGCAATCCCATCACCCTAATGAATCAAGAAGAGAAAAATCTTCACCTACTGCACTTTGCAAAGACTGAAAGAGGCTTGTTTTACCACTCTAGAAAACAGACTAAACTTAGAGCTTCCCTATGACTTAGCAATCCCACTCCTGGGAATATACCTAGATGGCCACAAACAAGGCCACACTAAAGCCACCTGCACAATCTATTCATTGCAGAACTATTTAGCATAGGTAAGACACTGAATCAACCCAGATGCCTGTCAGTGAATGAATGAATCAAGAAAATGTGTTATATTCTATTCTTCCATCAGGAAGAATGACAATACCCCATTCATAAGGGAATAGAAAGACTTGAAAAAAATATATTAAGTGAAGCAAGCCATAACCAAAGAAACATAGGCTGCATGGTTTCCCTCATTTGTAATAACTAGAATATGTCTCATCATGTTTCATTATTAAACCAACACATACTTACTTTTCTCTAAATTAGAACCTGGACACAATTGAAAAAGAGCAAAGGTAGGCTTTTAATTCTCCAAGCAGAGAAAATTAGAGCTGGATTACAAACTCACATAATCCTATTACATACTTCCATATAGGTTGTAAAGGTCTTTCTATATTAATGAATATTAATGACCCAAACAATTCTTAATGGGTAAAAATAAATTGTTGCTATTTTTACATTTTTTTTCTGTATGATTACAATCAAGACCATATAGTATATTCCCAGCATCATTTTCACTTATTGAAGTGAGAGAAATGAATACAACAATTTGCTGATTGTTCCCTAAAAGTATTTCCCTGTACTCCTATGAAGAGTGTGCTTCTCCAAGCTTGATCTAATGGCCCAACCCTGTCACCCCAGGTTTCCCACGATGAAAGAGGGGTCTCTCAATGGATGAGAATACAAACATTTAACATGTACTTACAATGTAAGGTAGTAGAATGTACTAAGTGTTATGGAAACATATGGCAATACAACATTCCAACATCCCTGTTATCCTTCTCTTCTTTATAGCACAAAAACACACATATACCTATGATTAATGAAAGTAGTCATTAGTAATTATGAACTCACTGTTAGTCCAAGATTCCAGGGCTAGACAACTAAGTGGTAATGGTGCAAGGATTCTTTGAGTGCCGATGTTTGTTTCACAAAGACTTTAAGAGCTAGCTTTAGTTAATTAGACTAAATAAAAACAATGAGAAAATAATCTCTTTTTTTTTTCTTCCAGATGTAAAGGAGGCAACCTAAACCCCCATGGTAAGGGAAAAACTTTACAAAATCTGACATAGAAATTGTATGTCCCTCCCCCACGGTATAACCCTGCTATCACTGTATTTGATGTTGGTATAATTTGTGGAGTGGAAGGGAAAAACAAATCATTTAACTAGGGATACAGGTGGACCCATTGCAACAATGATATGTACAAGTCGTTATGTCAAAAATGAACTTTACAACTTTGGTGGGGGAGGACGGGAGGGGGATGGGATGGGAAGGGGAAACAAAGGGAGGCTACAATGCTTGATAAGAAATGTACTCATTATCTTGCCCATGTAATTGTAACCCCTCTGTACAGTATTTTCACAATAAAAATATGTATATATATATATATATAAAAGAAATAAGTACAGGGAGTGAACAACATGGGAGGCAGATGCAGTAGCTCCTCAGAAAACTTAAACTTTTGCTACTGTTGTTGATATACCAGATCAACCAGCCAACAAGCTGTTGCTGTATGTTGTAGGAAACAATGCATAAACAACTCTACTGTTGTTCAACAATTTTAATTGTATTTTTCCTATTTGCATTCAATAATGCATTATATTTGTTTAAACAATTTGTGTTAGAGTTTTTATTACTTCCATTAAATATCCTAATGGATTCCAGCATTAATCTCTGTCGCAACCGCCTGGACCCGCAAGGATGACGCGACAACAGGTTCTTCTTTCAGACGGTTTATTCAGGACCTTGTTTACAGCTTCTTTTTTCCTACTTCTCTCCTGCCCGCTTCTTCCTTCTTCTTCCTGTTTCTCCTGCTTCTCCTTGTTTCTCCTTGTTTCTCCTTCCCATCCGCCCCCGCGCTCCGGTTATATGCCTCCTGGATGGCCAATCCTGAAGCGCCACGTGGCATATACCGATAGGGCTGCAAACACGGAAGCAAACTAGGAGCCACGTCATAGCCATATAAGGAGTTGTTTTTTACAGAGAGCACTCGTCACGGGGAAGATGGAAGGCGGGAGCCCGCGCCATCTTAGGTCGCAGCCGCACCACACGGCCCCACCATTTTAGCTACAATGTTGCTTTTGCAGCCGTCTTTGGTCGCGGCTCCCGCAGCTCTCCACAAATCTCTGTTTATGTGCAACCTTTCATTGCAAAAAAATGTTAAGTAAAATTGGAACTCTATCTACAAGTGATATAGCCAACAATGCAATAAAGACATGAAGTGACACTAACATGTATAAAAGTAACAAAGTACACCGTGTAAGAAATTTTTCAAAGCCATTTTCAGTCTTGTAGGAAACTTTGTTTCCAAATATGCCCATTGTAATAGAAAATATGTGATAATATTTATTATAAAAACAAATGATACATTTAATGCAAATAAATTTAACACATAATGATAATTACTTCAGAAAATAAAGTTAATATTATACAGAAAATTTATTAGGGAATTGGAATTATTGCAAGGATACCAGAATATGTCGACTGAAGTTACCAAAATATAATTTATTATCAACATAAATTCTATTGCAAATTCATTAGCAAAATGTGACAAATATTTTATTTTTCAACTTGCAAAAATATTTTGAATAAAGAAGTCTGTGTTTACAGTGTAAAGTTAACACCAGATGGGCTCCAAATATCTCGTGTTTCATGATGGTTCAACAATTAATAATTATATTATATATAATGCCTATTATGTATACTGTACTATGCAATATTCTATGTTTATAGCATTGAGGCTACTTGCTATTTCAAAAAAAGATGTGTTTGCTTTGAGAAAACCAGAATCAAAGCCTCACATCTTATAACATATGCAGAAAAGCTTGATCTTGGTAGTCATTAAGGACAAAGAAATTAAGTCATCAATAACAAACAATTTTACCTCATGAATTAAAAAAAAATTAATGGAGCCTGGAAGTGTGTCTCACTGGTAGAATGGGTGCCTAGCATTCAATCCCTGGCTTGAATTTCCAACACACACACACACACACAAATAAAAATAACAAGGAGGAGGAGAGAAAGGGAAGGAGATGAAAGAGAAGTGAAATATTTATACTAGAAGCTAAATTGAGAAAGTAAACTTTCAAACATGGCTAGCTTTTCTTAAAAACAATTTTCCAATATCTTACCTTATTTTAATATATTTAGGCAGAGTCACTATAATGCCATGAACAATTAATTAGCGATATAGAGAAATATTTTTGGAACGTTTTATGAAAAGTAGGGTCTTTTTTTGCAACAGTTCCTACTGAAGCCCTAAAATAATACATGCCAGGATAGAAAGAGAGATATTAGATATTTATATTAGAAAAGAAAATGGTAATTAGAGGTCGGAGGAAGATGGCGGAGGAGAGGCTAGGAGTTAAGCAAGCCCTCCCATAGGAACCAGTATTAGTATTCCAGTGGAAAATCTAAAGCTAGAGAGACACTCCAAGTGTTTATCATAGTATAGAGTGTTTGGCCAGAGAGGAAAAACTCAGGGAGCTTAGTTAAGGACACAGATTCGAGCACGCCCAGTTCACAGTGGCAGCAGATGTGGCTGTCACTGGCTGCCATGTCAACAGAGGAAGTCCCAGGACAAAGGCACCAGAGGTGGTGTGTGAGCAGATTCTCCTCACCACCAGCAAATACTGACAAGGAACAGAAATCTTCATTTCTCTGACCACAGACAGTCGCAGACCATGGACGGCCCAGAAACCAAAGGAAACCTATGAGTATGCCTAAGATACTTTCATTGAGCAGTGGCAGGAAGGCAGCTCCTCCCCCACTACTGGAGAAAAACTGCATCTTTGATACAGACTGAGATCCAGCTAGAGCAGCTAGTGTAAGTCAGGCCTGGGAAGAAGACAATAGGAGCCATTCAACAGGTCAAAAGGATTTGACCTACAGCAGGACTCAGCTCCACCCCTGGGGAGAGTGGCAGACTCTCCTTAGTGGGTAAACAGAGCCAGAGGCTACCCTACTAGGTGCTGCACAGGAAGCAACTCCAGCTTTTGAGCAATTGGAAACTTGTTACACAGAAATCCTGAGATTGCCTTGAGGCTGGGCTGAGTCTCTCAGGAGCTAGCCCATCAGGGTAAAGCTACTGATTGCTGATAGGCCACAGCCCTACCTACAACCTAGCACTACACACAGCAACTCAAAGCTAGAGGAAACAGACACCTCCCTCTTTTGTGATACTCAAAGTAGATCACCCTCCCACTGAACTCGTTTGGGAAGAGGGACATAAAGTCCCAGGTAAGGCAGAGCTTCCTTCAGCTTGCTCAAACAAACTGATTTAAGAAACCAACCTAAGCCACAGAACAACCAAAAACCACAAGCAATCTAGAGACTCCACCATCAAGATTGGTTACTGACACAGGGGAGACACAAAGTTGGCACCCCCCCAAAAAAATTCAAAGAACTTTTTTCTACCTAATTTTTTTAAACTGTTGTCTATTTTTTTAAATTTTAGGTTTTTGGTTTTTTTTGTTGTTGTTGTTGTTGTTTTTCTCTAATATTCTTTTTATACTGTTTTCCCTTTTGGTCCTTTTAGGGAGTTTTTTTTGTTTTTTGCCTTACATAATTGCTGTTCTATTCATCCCCAGATATATACCTATCTTCAATTATTAGACCTTATCCTTCATTGTGTGCATACTTAATTCAGATATTGATTACTCAATTCACAAACTCCCAGCTTTAACTCCATTAATTGTAGAATTATTTCTTCATACTTATACAATTTTTAAGTGTTTCATTTTAATTTTTTTATATTTTATTTTTATTTTTCCTTTTTCTTTATCTCCCTTCTCCTTTCCTGCTATCCCTGCCCTTTCTCAGAATCGCTCTCTCACTTTCCCTCTCTATGTTCCTCCAATCTTATGTTCTCCACACAATTATCCCTAAACCTATTAATTTCTGGTCTTCTGACCCCTTACTTGATTACTCTAAGTCCATTGATACCTAGCTGTTTGTTGTTGAACTAGATTGTATCTGTTGAACTAGATTATATCTGTATCCATTTTGACTAGATCAAACAATCTGTGCAACTACAGGGCTCTGGTTGATGCTTGCCTTAAAATAGAGTTCTAGCTCAGAATCTGTTTGGCTATCATACGCAAATAGCAGAACAAGAAGAAACACAAGAAAAATGGCAAGTATGGTAATTCAATTCCCTGATTGTCATAATCAGGCAACAGAGCAGTCAATGAATAACTGAGAGGAAAGTTCCCAAAATTCTCTACAAACACTACTGGTAAACATGCTGATTGAAAAGTTTGAAAGCCTGCAAAGGTCTCACTGTGAGTGGGATAGGGAAATGTCTGAGCCTGATGATGCTAACCAAATATTAATACAGGAATATTGCAAGCCTGATGAGGCTAACCAAAGATTAATACAAGAATATTGCAAAAATGATGAGGCTATTCTAAGATTAATAGAGGAATTGCAAGATTGGGATGAGAATAGACAAAGATTAATTAAGGCAATCATGGAATCCACAAAAAGACAGCTGGAGGAATCCAGGGAGACCACAAAGGGAATGCTGAATGAAGCCCAACAGAAGGAAAGGGAATCTAATGAAACTATAACTAATCAACTAAGCGATTTGAGAATGAACACTGAAAACCAAATTAAGGAGGTAAAGAAGTCCATACAAGATTTAAAACAGAGCTCCAACAAAGAATTTGAAGCCATCAAATCTGACCAATTAGAAGGAAAAAAAATAAACAAAGTAGAAAGTCTTGACAGTAGGTTAGACCATGCAAAAGATCAAATCTCTGGAACTGAAGACAGCCTAGATATTACAGAGAAAGTACATAAAACTATTCAGTACAAATTCAAGAAATGTGATAGAACTTTTCAACATCTAGAAGACAACATCAGAAGGCTTAATTTGAGGATGGGTGTAGAGGAACACCTAGAGACAGAAGTTAATGGTCTAGGAACTTTATTTAACAGGATTCTAGCAGAGAACTTCCCAAACATGCAAAAAGATGGGCCTATTCAAGTACAAGAAGCCTTGAGAACCTCAAATAAACCAGACCAGAATAGGACATCCCACCATCACATTGTAATCCACATGGAATTAATTCAGACCAAGTAAATGTTCCTTAAAGCTGTCAAGGAGAAAAGATCTATCACCTGGAAAGGGAAACTAATCAGAATAACTTCATATTTCTCAGCAGAGACAATTAATGCAAAAAGAGCCTAGAATGATGTATGCCATGCCCTAAAGATAAACAACTATCAACCAAGAATACTGTACCCAGTTAAACTATCCTTCATAACCGAGGGTCAAATACAAACCTTCTATAGCAAAGAAAAACTGAAACAATATATCTCCACCAACCCAACAGAAAACCAACAAGAGCACAATAAAGGCCAAGTAACAGCCCCCAAACAAAGAATCCAAGAAGCATAAGAGGAACCCAGTTGTCACAGCTCCCAAGAAGGTGGATAATATGGCAGGAACTACCAAATACTTCTCAGTCCTCACTCTCAGTATTAATGGACTTAACTCTCCATTTAAATGACATAGATTCTATTTAGATAAAAAAGCAAGATCTTTTTATCTGCTGCCTTCAAGAGACACACCTTGCCCACAAAAACAAACATATTTTTAAAGTGAAAGGCTGGAATAAAATCTACCAAGCAAATGGCCCCCATAATCAGGCGGAAATTGCAATCCTAATATCAGATAATATAGACTTCAAATTAAAATTAGTAAAAAGAGATAAGGAAGGTCATTACATACTAATTAAGGGATCTCTCCTTCAGGAAGATATTACAATTCTAACAAACAACAGAGCACTCAAACTTATCCAAGAAACACTACTTTCCCTAAAATCACATATAGAGCTAAAGACATTGATTGTTGGGGATTTTAACACATCACTATCACCGATAGATAGATCAACCAGGCAAAAACTCAACAGAGAAACCACAGATCTAAACAACTGCATAGATCAACTAGATTTAACAAACATCTACAGAATATTTCACCCAGCAGCATCAGAATACAAGTTCTTCTCAAAATATTCCAAATTGACCACATTTTAGGACACAAAGCAAATGTGTCCAAATTCAGAAACATTGAAATTATGCCCTGCATTTTCTCAGACCAAAAGTGAATAAAATTAGAATTCAACACTAAAATCCACCAAAGAAAATCTTGTAACACATGGAGGCTGAACAACACACTGTTGAACCACCAGTGAGTCATAGAGGAAATTAGAAAGAAAATTCAAATGTTCATGATATTTAACAAAAATGAACACACAAATTACCAGCTCCTCTGGGACACAGCAAAGGCAGTACTCAGAGGCAAGTTTATAGCTCTGAGATCCTACATCAACAAATTGGAGAGATCTGAAACCAACAATTTAACAAGGCACCTGAAACTCCTTGAAAAAGAGTAATAAGCTCAACTCCAATCCAGTAGATGAAAAGAAATAATTAAAATTAAATCAGAATTAAATGAATTACAGTCCAAAAAATCTATAGAAAGAATCAACAAAACAAAGAGTTGATTCTTTGAAAAAATTAACAAAATTGACAGACCTTCAGCAAATCTTATCAGAAAAAGCAGAGAACACACCCATATAAACAAACTCAGAGATGAAAATGGTAACATCACCACAGAAACAACCAAGATTCAGAATATTATAAGGGAATATTTCTCAAACCTTTATGCTAAGAGAACCTTTAAGCTTGAGAATCTGGAAGAAATGGATGAATTTCCAGCAAATATTGACATGCCCAAACCAAATCAAGATGAGTTAAACCAACTTAACAGATCCATATCAAGCATTGAAATAGAAACAGCACTAAGAGACCTCCCACCCTAGAAAGTCTAGGACTGGATGGATTTACAGTGCATTTCTTTTTTTTTTTCCCTCATAACAATCCCTTTTTTATTTTGCAAATACTGTACAGAGGGGTTACAATTACATGGGAAAGATAATGAGTACATTTCTTATCAAGCATTGTAGCCTCTTCCTTTGTTTCCCCTTCCCATCCCTTCCCATTCTTTCCCCCAACCCCCTCCCGCCCCTCACCAAATCCTACTCCCCCACCAAAGTTGTAAAGTTCGTTTTTGACATACAACTTGTATATTTCATTGTTGCAATGGATCCACTTGTATTCCTATTTAAATGATTTGTTTTATCCCTTCTGCACCACAAATTTTACTGACATCAAGTACAGTGAAAGCATGGGGTAGGGACATATAAAGAAATCATACAAAGAAATCATCTTACATACATACATACAAAGAAATCATCTTATAAATGTGTTAGAAACAATCACCTGAAAGAATTTGAATTGATATCTTAGGGTTTATTTCCCTAACATCAACTTATCTGACTTTTTCTGCTTGACTCAGACATATACTACTTATTGCACATAAGGGAAACCATGGGACCTATGTTTCTTTGGACCTGGCTTACTTCACTTCATATAATTGTTTCCAAGTCTTTCCATTTCCTAACAAATAGGGCAATGATATTCTTTCTGATAGAGGCATAGAATTCCATTTGTGTATATACCACATTTTCTTGATCCATTCATCTACTGAGGGGCATCTGGGTTGGTTCCATATCTTAGGTATGGTAAATAATGCTGCAATAAACATAGTTGTGCTAGTAGCTTTAGTGTGGTCTTGTTCGTGAACATTTGGGTAAATGCCCAAAAGTGGGATTACTGGGTCATTGGGGAGCTCTATGTGAAGTCTTTTGAGGAACCTCCATACTGCTTTGCAAAGTGGTTGAACAAGTTTACACTCCACCAACAATGTAATAGGGTTCCCTTCTTACAGTGCATTTCTACAAGGCCTTCAAAGCAGAACTCACACCAATACTCCTCCAACTCTTCAATGAAATTGGAAGAGAAAGTTTACTACCAAACTCCCTCTATGAAGTCATCATAACCCGCATCCCAAAACCAGGCAGAGACTCATCAAAGAAAGAGAACTATAGACCCATTTCTTTGATGAACATCAATGCAATTTTCTCAACAAAATTTTGGCCAACTGACTTCAACAACTCATCCAAAAAATCATACACCATGATCAAACAAGATTCACTTCAGGATCAAACAACATTCATTTCAGGGATGCAAAGCTGGTTCAATAAACACAAATCAATTAATATAATTCATCACATCAACAAGAGCAAGGATAAGAACCACATGATTATGTCAATAGATGCAGAAAAAGCATGTGACAAGACCCAACACCCCTTTATAATGAAAGCTCTGGAAAAACTAGGAATCCATGGAACATTCCTCAATATAATAAAGGCTATCTACGACAAACCTACAGCTAGCATTATACTTAATGATGTTAACTCAAATGACCACAAACAAGGCCATACTAAAGCTACCAGCACAACTATGTTTATTGCAGTATTAATCACCATTGGTAGATATGGAAGCAACCTAGATGCCCCTCAGTAAATGAATGGATCAAGAAAATGTGATCTATATCTATAATGGAATTCTATGCCTCCATCAGAAAGAATGACACCACCCCATTTGTTAGGAAATAAGACTTGGACAAATTTATATTAAATGAAGTAAGACAGACTCAATGAAACATAGGTCCCATGGTTTCCCTTATCTGCAATAACTAGTATATGTCTAGGATAGGCAGAAGAGGTCAAGAGCTATGTACATATGACCATATAACCTGATGCTAAGCAAAATGAACCCCAAGATAGGGACACAAGCAGTTTTATCTTGGTTGCTTTTCTTTTTAATGTACTTATAATATACTATGGGATTTTTTTGTTCCTTTGTATGTTCTTCACCCCATGTTACAACCCGTTGTCCCTGTATTTGATTCCAGTGTCCTGTATCTTGTATATACATTTTTCTAATTTGGGGAGGGGAAGGGAACTAACACAATTCTGAAAGGAGGATACAGTATGACCCATTGTAACAATGAGATGTACAGACAGTATGTTGAAAACGAACTTTACATCTTTGGGGGGAATTGGGAGGTGGAGGGAGAGGGGAGGGAAGAGTTAGGGAGGTCGTGAGGGAAGGGATGGTAGGGGAAAATAATGGAGGATGTAACAATGCTCCATAGGAAATGGACTCATTACCTTGCTCATGTAATTGTAACCCCTCCATATAGTATCTTACAGTAAATACATACATATATATATATATATATATTCAAAAAGAAAATGGTAATTAGTCTTGAATAGGCTCGAATGCAAGTTAGCAGTTGTGACAAATAGTGTTTTGTTCCATTGAACACAAAACATACCAACTAAAAATGGTCTTCATCTCATAAGATATTGTTAAAACTGGATCATCTTGGCAATTCCGTCATGAAAAAAATTATGTTTCTTCTTAACCTGCATGCTTTGCATGTTTACACATGTTTAAGAAATTGGAAGTGCCAAGTGGTAGCTCATATCTTTAATCCCAGGTGTTTTAGAGGCAGAGATTAAGTGGATTGAAGTTTAGGGGCAGCTTAAGGCAAAGATTAGTGGAAGATACCTTTTGTTATCAAAAAGTTAGACATAGAGTTACATGTCTGTAAAATAAAATGAACCACAAGCAGAGTTTGGAAGACAGCCTTGATTGAAAAAAAAATAAAATGAGACTTTTTCCAAAGAATAACTGAAGCAAAACAGGCAAGTGGAAACCCTAGAAAAGGGAAAAATATTAAAAATTTACTAGCTTCTGCTCCCAACTACAGTCTTGGGACCTATAATCATTTCATGCTAGAGCTTGAGAGTAGCCTCTTATTTAAATAAAAGAGTCTTTTGAGTAAAAGAAAATAGACATTTTAATTATTGAACCAAATGTGTTTTTTGAGTTGAAGTTAAGTGAAACTTTTTATTACCAAAGGGTGATTACCAAATCATGAACCTGGGATGAGGAAAAGAGATATTCCCTCAACATAAATATGAAAGGAAAAACAAACTAAAGCAGTGTTACCTTCTTAATTTCATCTCATAGGTTATTTGATGTATATCATTGCATAGTATAGTTATTAGCACCTAAAATAAAATAAGACATCTTAACTATTCGGCAGCAGAAAATGTTTAAACGAATTGTACCTCATTTTGTTTGTATATTATGTATATGTATTTAGTGTATATATATGTATGATATAATAATGTTTAATAATTTTGTCATCCATGGAGGATTTGAATTAGTTTTTCTTAAATTTTAACCTAATATTGATATTTGGTGACATGAAAAAAGATGGAAAGATTAATAAGGATAAATCCTGATAGAAAATATAATAATTTTTACTTCAGCATTCTAGATACTCAAAATCAAATTGTAAAAGTGGAAAATGCATTGAAGTCAAGTATCTTAGGAATTTCTGACTAATAAAGAGCAAGAAAATAAAAGAACTCAAGGTAAATGCAGAAGACAAACAGATGAAGTTAAAAAACACCTCACAGAAAGTAATTATCCAAATCAATTAGAATTGGCAATTTATCAGGGAATATTCAATAATAAAACAAAACTCATCCACTCTTTGCAGGAATAATTCTGCTGTCCTAAGAAAATCTATCATTCAGATATCCTCATAATGTCCATGAACTACGTAGGAGACAAAAGCATTTTCTTGTAGCTATAAAAGAAGAACTGCCTCGGACTCTAATAATTAAAGCATGCATAGGCAAATACAACCTAGGGGAGATTAAGGAAACATAATAGAATCATTTAACTTGTCCAAAATATACTATATGCATTTGTGGAATCATCATCATAAAACTCCATTGTACTAATAATGCAAGCTATTTTAAAAATACATTTTTTTAAGTAAAAAGAATCAAACAATGCCTTGGAGTGTAGAGAGGCTTTGAGTGACAGAAGCACTTTTAATTTAGGGAAAAGATAAATTAGCTTGACAAATCCTTCCCCCCAGATAGAGTGAGTACTATAGATTTTTACACAAAAAAGTGTCTATAGCAGGAGACAGAGACAGACAGACAGACAGACAGACAGAAAAAAAGCATTAACAGTTAAACTCAGAGTGAAATGAATTTAAATATATTTTAATTCACTATTTACTTATATATTTATTTCATTTATTCATTTATGCTGGTGTTTGACTCAAGGCCTCCTGCTCACTAGGCTGGCATTCTAAAGGTCAGTCATGCCCACTTGGTAGGCAGGCATTCTAGAGCCCAGCCATGTCTCCAGGCCTTTTATTATGCTGGTTATTTTGAGATAGGCTCTCACTTTCTGCCCAGGCATGCATTTACATAAACTTTGATGAGGAGAATGATTCAAGCTTATTCAATTTGTGGCAACTAACAACTTCAGCCATATATGTTAATATGCATTATAAAGCCAAATGTTTCCAAAAGTGAGTAAAACTGGGCCTGGTTGTTTTAAATATGTATACTGGTAGAAGAGAAAAAGCAGTGATAGCATTTTTAGAATTTCTTCACACTCTTGCTTGATACAGCTTCTAACATCTGAATTGACTCTTTCATTGCTTATTATAAATAAGAGGAATAACATAATTGCGTACTGCGTAGGTGGTAGAACTTCCTGTGTGTGTAAATTCTATTTGTTACAGATATGACCTTCAAGAAGCATCTATCTGAAGGATGGCAAAGTGAACAAAATCAAATTTCTGAACTTAATAGGAATGTCAGTGTAGCTTATGAACCCCTAACAACGTAAGCAGAGCCATCTGGTGAGGGCATGGTGCATGTAATGTGTGGCTAGCTTCAGTGATCTTCTGAGTTCTCCTTGTGCTGCAATATGTATGTGGCAGAGTGCCATGAAGACTAAGTAGAATCACTCATTTCCTTGAATATCAAGTGAGAACCACAACGCTTGACTAGGCAGGCTAGTTGAACATGAATTTTGATTCAGATGCCCAGTAAAATGTTTCTGATAACTTGTAACAACCAAAGAAAAAAAAAGAACTAAAGAATCAATAAAGAACAACTTATTTCTAGAGAACATACAACTATATTGACACTGCAATAAATTTTAAACATAAGCACAGTTTTTTCATTATACATACATATATATGTACACATATATATCTGTATATATATATAATATATATATATATATATTGGCATGCTTTAAAATTTTTACCACTTAAGTATGCAGATTCCCAATAAAGGAAAATTACACATGCCTGGACTTCAGGCTAACTGCTGTTGTTATGATTTTGTGGTAGTTCTAGTGCTTGAACTCGGGGCCTGGACGCTGTCCCTAAGTCTTTGTATTCAAGGTTGACACTCTACCACTTGAGTCATACCTCTACTTCCAGCTTTTCTGGCTTTTTTGGCAGTCAATTGAAGAGAAGAGTCTTACAGAATTTTCTGCTGGGTCTGGCTTTGAAACAGAATCCTCAGATCTTGGTCTTCTGTGTATCTATGATGACAGCAACAGTACAAAGCTTAAATGCTAGTATTTAAAAGCATATTAATTATTGGTACTTTTCCAGTTTCATGCTTTTTAATTAATAGGTAGAATCCGTAGGGTTGGAGCAATGGTAGTTTTGGAAAGTATCTCACTTCTACTGAATGAGTCATGTCTGCATCCAGCAAGATCCACATGAAGGCTTTTAAGGATTAGGAATCTTCTAGAAGACTGATGGGTAGAATGAATCCCTCCAGGTACCTTCACAGAGGAATGAAGCCACCCCCTGTGTAAAAGTGTCAAACCAGGCTTGTCACAGTGAGGTGACAGAAAAAAAATTACAGTTGTTTTTGTGAATCCAAACCATTTACACAAAAACCAAAGAAAACCAGGCAGGTGAAATAGAGAAGACAGAAGAACAAATATCAGCTCAAATTATAAATAACAATATTTAGAATATTAGAAACAATCTCAACAATGGATAATATTTAATAAAAATGAGTTAATTTGAATTAGATGATTATCACTACTGACATTTAAAACCAGAAAAAGGCATAAAAAACTGTATTGTTACAATGTAAGAGCTGGGCACCAGTGGCTCTTATAATCCTAGCTGTTTTATAATCCTAGCTACTCAGGAGGCTGAGATCTGAGGATTGAAGTTCAAAGCCAGCCCCCGCAGAAAAGTTCCAGTAAGATTTACCTCCAGTTAACCACCAGAAAACTGAAAGTGGTGCTACAGCTTGAAATGGTAGAGCTCTAGCTTTAAGCAAAAGAACCTCTGTACAGCACCCAGGCCCTGAGTTCGTGCCCCACAACCAAACAAAAAGCAGAAAACAAACAAAATAATTAAAAATACAACAACAAAAGAAAATTAAGAGACAGGACTGGAAATGGAGCTCATTGGTATAGTGTTTGCCTAGAATGAGGGAAACTGAAATAAATAAATAAATAAGAAATAAAATAAATAAGAGTCAGAGGACAAAAGTTAGTATATTGCGGAGGTAAATAAAGGAAATCTAACACAAAAAGAAATATCTGATGAAACATACCTTCTGTTTAGAGAGATGATATGGAGAAAATAATTTCATGTCAAACTAACTCAAAGAAGTAAAGCAATCAGACTAGGTATTTTCAAGGTGTACTTGCGAAGGGTGAATCTTCCCTTTTTCAAACTCAACTAACTCAGTCTCCTCCTTTTCTTACACACATATTGGCCAATATTCTTCTCTCATCAGGAAGAATGTGAGTTGTGTCATCTCCCCTGGGGGTCTCTTCTTCTCTGCACCTATCTACCAGCAACAAAGTTTCTACCTGTAAAAGGATGAAAATAAATGCAAGAATAAAGGTGGATCCAAAAGAATAATATAATACACTAAAATAAAACCTCTAACAGCTAAAAGAAAAAATATTAAGCACATAGATTTGTGGAGGTAAAAAAGAGGAAATCTATTTAAAGGCAAAAACTCATTAATTAACACACATAAACCATTTGTAGGTTCTTATTGATGAATACAACATAGTCAAACAATTGAGAAATCCTGAAGAGATGATTATGAATATAATAAAATGTGAAATTCTAACAACATCAAAGGTTATTTTGGGAAGGTTAATATCTTAAAAAGAAGGAACAGTTCAAAATTTGAACAGAGAAAGAAGAATTTTATGTAATGACAAAAGAGACACTTTTGTAATGACTCTTAAACAAGATGATAAATATTTAAATGAAGAATGACACAGGAGGAAATTTTAATATAATTACAATGAGAATGATCAGTTTTTTACTAGGAACTGAACCGCATTTTTGTGCATCTAGTGCACAAAAATGAAGGACAAGTAAGATCTGACAGATGTGGTGTAGAATCTGCTGTTCCATACAAGATGCAGGGCACTGACATGGATTACAGTGAAAACAGGGATTATACCATGGGGGAAGAACATACAAGAGAAACAAAAAAAAATCACATATTACATTTTAGAAACATTAAAAACAATAGCAAGAAAGAAAAAAAAAAACAAGTTGTGTACCTATCTTGGGTTTCATTTCACTTAAATGGGGAAGAGAAGGGAAATAACAAAATGCTGAAACAAGGATACAGGATGACCCATTGTAACAAGGAGAGGTACGTACAAGACACTAGGTAAAAACAAACTTTACAACTTTGGGGGGAGGGGAAAGTTGGGGAGTTGGGGAGGGAAGGGATGTTAGGGAAAAAACAAAGGAGGAGGTAATAATGCTCGATAGGAAATGTATTTATGACCTTACTCATGTAACTGTAACCCCTCTATACACTATTTTTACAATAAAAATTTTTTAAAAATCTGCTGTTCTTTACAGGTAAGATATAAAACACCAGATCCTGAGTCTGTATTTTTTAAGTCCATGCAGCATTAATAAAACTCAAAGACAAATTTGGCCATAAATAAGTTTTCCACCTAACTAAAAGATAGCTTCATTTTTTAGTCATAATCCAATTAAGGAAGAGAAAAAATAAGTAAATATGATAAATTTGTTTTATTTGTGCTAGTATCAGGTCTTGGGCTTTCCTTAAGCTTTTTTACCACTCATGGCTAGAACTCTGTCACTTGAACTATACCCTGTCTTACATTTTGTTGGTTAATTGGGAATGGAATTTTTAATGCAATTTTTAATCAGATAAGAATACATTACTCTCTCCCAGTTTTTCCTTTCATTCCCATTCATCAGTGTGTATAGTTCATTTTCAACAGTGTCTGGTGAGTACCACTGCTGCATTTGTTCACCCTTTGTCCCACCATTTCTGTAAGCCCATATACACCCAAAGACAGACAAATGAACAAACAAAACAAAAGGAAACAAGAGGGTTTTTTTCTTTGTTGCTGTTTTTGAAGATGGAATCTTATAATAGTGTCTGACCAGACTGGTCAGAAACTGAGACTTCAGCCTCCTAGGTAGCTAGATGATAGATATCAGCCACTGATTAAAGTAGTCAATTTGGTTGGAACTTTAATAAATGTACAGATACAGCAAACAACATATCAAGGAATAAACAGCTAAAACTTAAATATCCAGAAAAGAGTACCTCAGCTTCATATTTCAGAAATATGGGTTGATTGTATCAATATTAAGTAGGTAATCTAAGAAACTACTATATGAAATGAACTAATTGGATAAAAATTAAACACTGCTGTGTGCTTAAGGTAAGTTTGATGAATTTTTAACACAGACATTGACTACAGGTGTTAAAACAAATAGAAAAAAATAAGTCAATTAAAGGAAATTCCAAATTCCAGCAGTAATATACCAGCACTGAAAACAACAGAAGTTTACATTTGAACTAAGTGAATAAGCTGCCTATTCTCATTATTACTAATCATTGACTTAAATTCCTTAGCTAATACAAAATAGCAGAAATTTGAGGAAAGAAATGAAACTGTATTTTTGTTTCTATTTATTATGTATGTCTGAGAATACAAAAGCAATAATCTACTATAATTTAAAGAACAGATAAATAATATTAAATAGACAATTTTCTCTCATAAATTTAAATACAATAAAAATTAAACAGCCTTTTCTTTATTGACAATAAGTACCCAGAAATATGGAACAAAATAATAATAAAGAAGTATTAAATAGGAAACAATTAAATATGCCAGAACACCAATATAAAGAACAATGAATGGACTGGAATAACATTTTCAGTTTCCATAATATTAAGATGATCATAAATGCAATTCTAATGTGAATTCAAATAGTGTTTTCTGACATCAATATAAATAAGATAATTTTACACCTAACATTGAAGAATAAATGCAATATTATCCTGCAATCATATGAAGAAAAAGAATATTTAGAAGAAAACATCAAAAAACCACTATGATGAAAGGACACTTTTGAAATATATTTTAAAACATCCTAGTGTCTAAGAATATATGTTGCATATTGGAGTTATTAAATAGTATTGCCATAATTGGCTACTAACAAAATGTACAAAAGAAACTGTTATAATAATAAAACAAATCAGAAAGTAGAAGGAGATTCTATGGGTAAGAATTTAGTTATACACATTTACATAAATGGGATGTTATGACATCATTAGGCAAAAATAAAACAAGATTTAGAAGAACTCTTGTTACAAATATATATTTTTGTCCACTACTGAACTAATTTGCTATGTTTACATAAATATGCATATAAGATTACATAGAAAAATAGGTAATCATACATGTCATTATTAAGATGTTTCATAGATAGAAAGATAGAAAGATAAGGAGAGAGAAAGGAAAAAAGGTAAAGATTACTTTGGAAAATACCATTCAATCATTATAGACTTTCATATGGTACTTAAAAGTTTAAATTAAAAAAGTATGTACTTGTGTTTAGATAAATTTGAAAAAATATTTGCTATGAGATTTACAGTACAATTGTATTTTTAATTACTAAATAAAATATTGTTTATAAACTAAAATTTACAAATAAAATACTTAGGAGTTCACTCAATAATATTGAAGAGTACAAATTGATGGAAGATAATATTTAAATTGAATACACAAGATAATATTTAAAGTATTTTCAAAGACCATTTCTTCAAATAGTAAATCTAATATTCAGAAGAAAATATCTAGTGTTTAGAAGAAAATGTTACAAGTAAAAATGGGTCATAAGCATAAAAAGCATTAAAGTAATCAGAAATATGTGTAAGGAAACTCTGGCTTACTCCAGTAATTCGAGCTATTATTAGCTAAAATATTATCTTATCTAATAATTTCTTATTCTATTAATTGGGAGGCTCATATTGGAAAGGTTGACATTTGAGCCCTGCCAATGTTAAAAGCTAGTGAAACTTCCTTCTCTGTTACCCTACATAGATAGGAAGATTTATATAGGGAAATTGTGTTGGTAGTCTAGCAAGGAGTAAGAAAGACCTGTCCCAATATAACCAGCAAATATCAGGATGGGAGGCATAGATCAGTAGGAAGAGTACCTGCTTAGTAAGTATGAAAACCTGAGTTCAAATCCTAGTACTGTTGGGCAAAATAATGTATGACCACACTTTCTATATCTGAATGTGGATAATGTATTTTAGTTCTTTGGAAATCATTGTATTCTATCTGGCTTCTTATGTGTGTCAATGCTGGTGGATAAGAGAACAAATTAGCCTCACCTCCAAAACATTTATCTGAAAGAACTCAGTCAAGAATTACCTATATGGCACATGACATTATATGAAACTAAAATAAACTTTCTGAAATGGGTTTGTTTTTACTTACAAAATCACTAGTTTCTTTGTTCCATTGAGTTAAAATAAAACTGTGTATTTTCTAGAGACTTTTTTTTGTTATTCTCAACTTTTGTAGCTTATTTTCAACTTTATTAAAATTTAAATTTCAAATAAAATTGCATATATTTATATTGTCCAAAATGATGTTTTGATGCATGCATGTATTAGGAAATAATTTAATCAAACAAATAGATGAGTCTATCATGTCAAACACTTATTGTATATATGTAGATGTCATATGTCTGTGTGAGAGATTACAAAAATTAAAGATTGTTGGAGAGCTGATGGCTCACACCTGTAATCCTAGCTACTCAGCAGTCTGAAATCTGAGAATAGCAGTTCAAAGACAGCCCATTTAATTTTGGTGATTAATTGGAAACTAATAATTAAAAAATAAAACAGAAATAGAGCTGTGGCTCAAGGGGTAACATACTATCCATGAGCATAAAAGCTCAGGAACAGTACCCGAGTTTCTGAGTTCAAGTGCCAGCAAACACACAAAGATCTGCACTAATAGAAATTTTTAACTGTGTAATGAATTAGTATTACCTTGAGTCACCATGTTGTTGGACTGATCTTCAGGGCTAAATCTTTGGTGTAATTGAGATTTGTACCCTTTGAGAATATATCCCCCTTCTTCCAAACTCACGAGTCTCTGACATCTTTCTCTTTTCTAAAGAACATGGGAGTAAATAGTAGATTTTCAGGAAAATATAAATTGACCCAAACCTCCCTGTAGAAATTCAGAACTGACACTCAAGTAGGAGGAGAAAGGAGGATCACATTCCATTTCTTTATTTCTTTTCATTTGAAGTTCAGGTAGGACAATTTTAAAAAGAGGTAAGCATGATTCTTATAGTGTCTATGTCTATATTATTTACACATCAACTAAACTCTGTATATATAATCTTTATCAAGACAGACATACTGTTGGTCTGAGAGACTTTAGTAGGGAAGTCAGATTGTCATGGTTAGGAAATAGAAAGAAATGGTTGTAAAAAATGCAGTTCCTTTGAAAGATTAAAACATAGAATGTTCTGGAAAGAAGTCAAACTGTCTTTATTTGCATGGATCCTATATATCCAAAAGACCCCGAAGACTTCAACTTCAAGCTCATAAAGCTGATCAATAACTTTGGCAAAGTAGCAAAATACAAAATTAACCCATGAAAATTAGTAGCCTTTTTGTATAAGAACAACATACAAGCAGACAGAGAAATCAGGAAAACAACTCCATTTGTGGTAATTGCAAAAGAAGAAAATATTTTTGGAAATAAACCTAACCAAGTAAGCAAAAACCTTTAAAGCAAAAATTATAAAAATTTCAACAAACAAATCAAAGACAACATCAGGAAAAGATGTTCCATTGTCCATGGATAGGTAGAATTAATATTCTGAAAATGCCATCCTGCCAAAACTGGTCTACAAATTTAACATGAACCTTATAAAAATGCCAATGATATTTTTACCAAGATACAGAATCCAAAAATTCACATGAAACAACAACCTCAAATACCCAAAGCAATTCTAGGCACAAAAAGCAATGCTAGTGATATCACAATACCAGACTTCAACTCTACTATAAAGGCCTAATACCCAAAATATACAAGAAACTCAAGAAATTAGTCCCTCCCAAAGCTAATAAACCAATCACTAAATGGGCAAAGGACGTAGAGAAAGACTTCTCAGAAGAAGAGGTAAGAATGGCAAATAATTGCAAATGTTCAACATCCCTGGACAAAAATGAAATGTAAATCAAAACAACTCTGAGATTCCATTTCATTCTAGTTAGATTGCCCAACACTGTGTTTTCAAACAACAAATCCTGGTGGAGATGTAGGGGGAAAGGAATCCTTTTGCACTGTTAGTGGGAATGTAAATTAGTACAGCCAGTCTGGACAGCAGTCTGGAAATTCCCTCAAAAAACTAAACGTATTTCTTCCCTATGACATAGCAATGCCATGGGCATCTACCCAAAACATCACAAGCCAGGAAACCTTAAAGACACTTGCACATCCGTATTCATTGCTTCCTTATTCACAGTAGCCAAGTTAAGGAAACAGCCTAGATGCCCTATAATAGACAAATGGAAAAATGTGGTATCTAGACACAATGAAATTTTACACAGCACTAGAAAGAATAATTTTATGTCATTTGCAGGCAATGAATGAAGGTAGAACAAATCATGTTAAGTGAGCTAAAACAAGCTCAGAGAAACAAACTGTGCATGTTTTCTCTCATATGTAGAAACTAGATCTAAAGTACACTGGACATGATAAATTACACATGACTCCAGGCATTCACACCCAATGAGACCAAAGGAGGATACTCTTAGGGGAAGAACACAAAATTACTCTGATCATATAAAATAGCATTTATTGAAGTGAACTCCAGGAATGGAAACACGAGGTTTTTCTCTTTTCTTTTTCTTTCGGTTTATATTGTTTAAATTTTATTTTACTATAAAGGTGATGTACAGAGGGATTACAGTTACACAAGTAACTTGTTGAACAGTGTTACTTCCTCCAACTCTTTTTCCCACTTTCCCTCCCCTGACTCTCCTCACCTCCAAATTGTAAAGTTCATTTCAAATATAGTGTCTTGTGAGTATTGCTGTGGGATTGGTTCACCGTTTGTCTTTTACCTCACCATTTTGTTATTCCCCTTCCCCAAATCAGATAAATGTATATACAAGACACAGGGTACCAAAAGCAAAAAGAGTAACAATAGGGGATAAACAAAAGAGGGAAAAAACAAAAGAAAAAAAGAGACAACTTCACACAATACATTTAAAAAACAAACAAACCCCAAACCCCTCTTGTTTCCATATCTTGGAGTTTATTTCCATTAGCTTCATTTCATGTAGCCATATGTACAGAGCTATTGAACTATTGTGATCCACAGCCAGAACTAGCCTAGACATGCACTAATTATTACAAATGAGGGTCTGACTTACTTCACTTTTTTTCTTAATATATACTTTTCTTAATATATGTACAGAGGGGTGAAAGGTACACGAGCAAGGTTCTGAGTCCACTTCATATTGAGTATTGTTACCCCCTCCTTTGTTTTTCCCCTACCATCTCTTTCCTCCCCACCTCCCCAACTGTTTCCCCACACACACCCGCAAAGTTGTAAAGTTCATTTTCAACATAGTGTCTTGTACATCTCATTATTACAACAGGTCATTCTGAATCCTTATTTCTGTATTTTGTTACTTTCCTTCCCCTCCCCAAATTAGAAAAATGTGTATAGGAGATGCAGGACACAGCAAACAAATACAGTGACAACAGGGGTTATACCATGGGCGAAGAACATACAAAGAAACAAAAAAAAATCACATAGTACATTATAAGTACATTAAAAAGAACAGTGAGAAAGATGAAACCTTTTGTGCCCCTATCTTGGTATCCATTTTGTTTAGCATCAGGTTATATTGTCCATGGGACCTATGTTTCTTTGAGTCTGGCTTGCTTCACTTAATATAATTTTTTCCAAGTCTCTGAATTTCCTAACAAAACAGTGCCATTCTTTCTGATGGAGGCATAGAATTCCATTATATATATATATATATATATATATATATATATATATATATGTACATATATATATATAAACATGGTATGCATATATATGTATACATATACATATATATATGTATATTACGTTTTCTTGATCCATTCATCTACTGAGGGGTATCTGGGTTACTTACATATCTTGGCTATGGTGTATAATGCTGTGATAAATATAGCTATGCTGGTAGATTTAGTATGGCCTTGTTTCTGATCATTTGGGTAAATGCCTAAAAGTGGGATTGTTGGGTCATAGGGGAGCTCTATGTGTAGTCTTTTTTTTTAAATAACTTTTTTATTGTGAGAATACTGTACAGAGGAGGGGTTACAGTTACATGGGCAAGATAATGATTACATTTCTTATCAAGCATTGTTGTTTCTGCCTTTGTTTTGAGGAACCTTCCATACTGCTTTCTAAAGTGGTTGTATAAGTTTACACTCCCATCAACAATGCAGTAGGTTTCCCTTTTGGCCACATCCTCTCCAGCATTTGTTGTTATTAGATTTCTTGATTATAGCCATTCTAACTGGGGTGAGGTGGAATCTCAATATTGTTAAGAGGGTTTTCTTTGTTAAAAAAAATAGTGTTCTATGGATTTTTGCCACTGAACTTAATTTAGCTTGGAAATTTGGAAATAATGACATCTCTGAGTTTAGGTAATAGCAAAAGTATAAAATTTGTAGTAATGGGCTGGGAAGGTGGCTCAGTGGTAGACTGCTTGCTTCTCATGCATGAGGCCCTGGGTTTGATTCCTCAGCACCACATAGGAAGAAAAATGCCAGAAGTGGAGCTGTGGCTCAAGTGATAGAGTGCTAGCCTTGAGCTGAAGAGCTGAGGGACAGTGCCCAGGCCCAGACTTCAGGCCCCACAACCGACCAAAAAAAATCTTCAGTAATATAATGAAAATAAACTGATATGCCAAGATTACATGGTGGAAAAACCACTGATATACATTTCAAGTTTTAATAGGCCCCCTAATTCCCATCCTCAGAGGAATCGAACCCAGGGCCTCATGCATGCAAGGCAAGCGCTCTACCACTGAGCTACCTTCCCAGCCCCAGAATTTACATTCTTGTCATTATTATTATTTTTAATGTATGCTAATTTTCAAGAGATTTTTACTTTAGTATTTCACATTAGCATATACATTACTTTAATTATATAGATGAGTTCACTTATTCTCACTTTCCCCATCCCCAGTACACCCATTGTTCAATAGCTTCCAGTGAGTTTAATTTTGCTATCTTCACTCACAAATGCAATGTATTTTGGCATTGTTCAACTTCTTACATTCTCTTAATTTCCTCAATATTTTAATCAGTCCAGACATACATTGCCTATGTACCACACACCAGGTCTATCACTAGGGATACATAGATGGATAAAAGAACATGACTGAAAGGAGTTCCAATTTATTAATGAAAATAACTGGAGTAATTTACAAAGATTTTTGTTGTTGTTTTGCTTGGTTGTGGGACTTCAACTCCGGGCCTGGGCACTGTCCCTGAGCTCTTTTGCTCAAGGCTAGCACTCTACCACTGTGATTCACAGCTCCACTTCTGGTTTCCTAAGGGATAACTGGTGTTAAGAGCCTCAAGGACTTTCCTATTTGGGCTGGCTTCAAATGGCATTCCTCAGATCTTATCCTCCTGAGTAGCTAGGATTACAGGCATGAGCCACAAGCACCAGGGTAAAAAGATTTTTATAGACAGAAATCATTATTGAATCTCAAAGACAGCTAAATAAATTTTGAGTGTGTCAGGAATAATCTTCAGATGGTAATTCAACCTAATTTTCATCACGTATATTTCCTTGATAATTTTTCTTCAATCTTATATGAAAAATAAATGTGAATCTACCTGCCTACCCAGCAAGGAATAAAGTGCAGAGTATAGTTGACCAATCTTTTCACAATGTAGAGAGCAGAGAGTAAGGGATAGAAATGCAGGAACAAAATGAGTTCTCTTTCTCCACTCTGTCTAAACTACAAGTCAGCTAGATAATGAATATGTGAAGGGCTGGATTTGTTTTGAAATAGAAGCGAGAATAGCTGGCAAATTTAAGGGGAAGAAAACAACACACACATGTATATAAGTATGCATATCAGTTGAAGTGGTAGGACATTTGCCTTGAAAGAATAACTGAAATGCACATTAGATAAAATAAGTTGAAGGAAGAAAAAAAATTATTTATGATTATATTGATTTAGGGACTCAGAACCTTAAGTCAATACCAAAAAAAGGTTAAAAGTCCTGCTGACTTTGCTTTCCCAATTCATCAGTTGAATTTTGCAATTGATTTTGAATAGTTGATCTTGCTACTCGAGTCTGTTCTTTTGCTACAGTGTTGACTCCATGTTAGGTCACTTTCATTTTCCCCCAATCTGATAACGTTTTATAGGTCAAATGTGTGTTTCTCTGTAAAGTTTACATGGAATAAGAGTACAATTTTGAATGTAGTTAAAAATTCTGCATCCGATTACTAGTCCCTTTGGCAATTATTATTTACCGAAGACTTTGACATGTGTTTTCTTCTACCACTAAAACATACTTTGAGAGTTAAAAAAAATCAATTTCAAAAAAAAATACAGTGATTAATTCACCACATTATACTCTCTTTTTTTTGTTAACTATCCAAGTGGAATTGAGTTCTGGAAATTTAATTACTTTCTTGTAATTTACAGCCAAGTTACCAGCTAACAACATTTACCACAGAACTACACTTCATTTTTACGTGAATCCAAAATAAGTTACTTTTTTTTTTAAGTTGAGAAAAGGGGGAGGACCTTAGAAAATGAGATTTGTAGGATCAAGCTAAGGTAAATATGTGCAGAAAGAAAGTGAGAAATAAGAACATTTGTGTTCTGGCTACAAAGTAAATTGGTATTATTTCTTCCATTTGATCTTATTGTCCATAATTTCCATAGCATACTGTTGAAATACTTATTTAGATATATTTTTTGCAAAAAAGAGTTTCAGATTTCTGTTTAATTCTACAAGATAGAGTTCTGAAATCATTTAATATTACAAAGAAAATAGTGTCATAAAAATGACCATATTATTTTACTAAATTATAAACCTTATGAATATTTTGTATATATATTCTTAATATATTTTACCTATATTAGTGTAACTACAGTTAATTATATTTATTTTAAAATGTAATTCTTATTGAGATTGATAGATCTGATTTACCTGATTCTTGAGTCAAATTTTAAATTATTTACTGAGCATTTGAAGTAAATGTAAAATGTTATCAAATTGAAATTTTATATGAAGTTAGATGAATAACTTTCCATGAAGTCTATGCATGATGACAGCAGATAGACTTTTGCTTACCATTATGATATGGAAACATGAGAAGGAAAAATACATTCTGTTCTGCACCTGTCATTAACAAGAACATTGCATGTACGGCCAAAGGGAAAATCCACAAAACAGAAATCAAAAGAAATCATTGGAACTGTTTTCAAGACAGCCATTGGTTAACTCAACTTGTCCTTTCAAACTTCCATGAAGACAGAATTGGAACAGTGCACAAAGAAAACCTTCCCAAATTTGGAAACAGTTGATGCTGTAAAAACAATGTGTGAATTCTGTAAGTGAAAACTATTTCTTAAAAATATAAAGAAGGTAGTAGGTTAAGTCAAATTATCTAGAATTAATTTCAGGATAATGATTGATCCAGTTATATAATTATTTTCTATAGCGATAAGTCAGATGTGTAACAATAAATGATTTTTATCAAAATTATTATCATTTTTTAGAAATGCAATAAGCCCAGACAGAAAAGTTAAGTTAGGCATTGGCTGTTCTCCCTAGCAATTCTTAGGGAAATAAATCTTACTTAAATAGGTAAAATTATATTCTATTTGAGACTAGTTCTTTTGTTCCTTCTCATGAATTTTTTAAATAAGAAAAGAACATTAAATTCTTCAGATCCCCTTTATAGCATTGTGGAAAAAAAATTATTGAAGTGTGAATGGTGGTGCATGCCTGTAACTCTAGCACTTGGATTCTGAAAGCTTGAAGCCAGCCTTTGAAATGAAATGAAACCCAACTATGTATGTATGTAGCATATATGTTCTCCAGCTTAATCCCCAGCATTGAACAGAAGATAATTAGTTGATGCCAATGCCATGCATTAAAAAACTAATGAAATGATAAATCTATGAAGCCAATGAGTATCATCTGTGAAGCAGATTTTTTTCTCATATTTGTATGCCTCCAAATAACAGAGCAAGAGTGCCAAACCTAAAATAAGAGCTGGCTTAATTAAACTAAGGAACACCCTGTCACTTGAGTTAGGTCAGACAGAGGAATATTAAGAAATGAGGATGCCAGGCAGAGATTAAAGACAGTGGACAAATTCAGTGAAGCAGCTATGAGGCAGCTGAGATCACAGTTAAAATAAAACATTTACGTGTAAAATGGACTAACCATAAGGTCAATGGTACAGCAGTTTTATTTAAATTAAATCTGATAACTGTCTTTATAGATGGTAAATATTTAAATATTATCCTCATTTTCCTTTAAATGTAGAAACAATAAAGTCCAGTATATTAATACTTGAGTACTATGTTATTTTGACATATATTTGTAGACATTCAAATAGAAACTAATTATGTTTGTGTGCTTTTTGCTAGGTGTAAAATTCATTGGCTTGATTAAATCAAAGACTCAGTAAAGACATATTTAGATAACCAGGGAGCAAAGATTTGAAAACAACTAGTATGATTTCAAAGAGAACTTGGGGTCACAGCATAGAACAGATGTCAAGCAATGAATGACAATAAGATCAATTTAATTTTATAATGAAAAGAAATTATCTATAACAGTGGTTTTACAACAGCTAGATGATAGTCATCTCAAAATAATTAGATTTGGCATCAAAAGATGGAGATGAAAAATGTTATTAGTAAGATAAAACACAAAAGGTAGAAAGTGCAAATTTTTTCACATTAAAGAAATGAGGAAGGTTAATTAGGAACAAGAATGAAAGAAGAATATTAATAAGAATTTGAAATCATTCAGACCATTGTTGACAAACTAAAAAAAGGTGAATCAAATGTGTCCATTTATTAATATCCACATGTAAATCTCTCTCTGATTAAAGAACATGGAAAGTAGTGATGAGAATTTATGATGTGCCTATTTTATAAGAATATTTAAAGAAATGATAGTAATTAATACTTTAAAAGGTTGTCATTTACTGAGAAGACATTAGGTATCTATGTATGATTATGATTACATTCCCACAATATTTATCCAAGTCTATACAATAATTGAATCTCTGTAAAAGTTTCTATTTTTGGTAAGTCTTGAATAAATAGCAACAACAAGTTTGCCAGGGACAAGAAATACTCTTTGAACATAGTTCTTAGGGCAATATTCTTGATAGTAGATTCCCAACATCCAGAAAGTCTATTTCTGCTAGAAAAAAATAAGAATAAAATAAAAAGTGAAGACCAAATTAGACCTGTTAAATGGAAAAGTTAGTGACATATTTTTTCAGGTCAGAATTTATAGTACTTTATATTAAAATGCATTTCTTTGAAATTTTATATTCAATCTTACTTGAATATTCTAAAGTTGCATTATTGAAATGAGGTACTCAGATATTTTTAAAATCATGTTTTATTTATTTGCTTAACTAAAATGTGGCTTTATTTCCCTTGGGTATTCTATTATTTAGTAATTCAGTCTCAAATGGAATGTCTATACTTTCCCCTGTAATTTCATAAGATTTCTGGCTCAAATAGAAGTTGTCAATGGTGAACTGACTTTTATTATCTTCTACTCACCTTACTTTTTATTCAATGGGCAATAATTGACAAGAAATACTTTCTAAAATATTAAAACTCATTTTGAGTTTCTTATATTTGCTTCCTAATTTAGAAAAAAGAGGACTATGAAGATAAGGTAACTAACGTGATAGTTAAACAGTTCCTCAACATATGAAGCCAGCCTGGGTACAAAATATTTTTAGACATAGCTACTTACGTTAGTGCTACCTGAGTACCAAAAGGTTGCTTTAAGGAATGAATTATTTTCTCGTAGATCATATTTAGAATTTCTAGGACACAGTTGAAATAAAAAGTAGACTACAAGATAGCTAGTGTTAACCATGAAAACAAATATGAAATAACAATATATGAATAAAAATTTATTTGAACTGTAATCTAGTTGGACAAAATGTAAACTACCTTAAAAACATATTACCATTAGTCCATTAATTAAATTGAAAACATTTCACAATGTACTATATGCTGGCCACTATGAAAAACCTACAAGCCACATGCCCTCTGGGAGTATCAATGAAATTTAATTGGTTCTACTGAAAATAAATGATTGCAATTCCTATGCCTAGGTACCCCCATCGAAAAAGTAAACATAGAGGGTGAAGGAATGTGAATAGAGTCAAAACACTTTACATGCATGAGATGGATCAATAAAGATTGTTTGGAATTGTTAGGGTAGAAGCTGAAGGACAGGCATGTTGAGGAAGGTGTAAGAAGGGGTGAATCTGATCAAGGTCAAGGTATATTACATGCAAATAGAAACATATCAATGTAAAATTTCCTTGAAAAACTATTGTTGCCAATAAACACATGAAGAATTATAAAATGCATGTGGATATTATCTTAATATAATAAAAAAGCTACATGTGAACAATATAAAATGCTTTCCTTGCAGTTTACAGGAAGAATTCTAAGCTTTGAATAAACTAATCTCAATCATAGAGAATTAAAAAAATAAATAATTAAATCTTCTCATTTGCCAAATATGAATGAAACTCTAGATCATTATGCTAAATAAAATAATCCAGGTGGAGGAAAACAAGTTAGCACTTCATATCAGTCATATGTGAGATCTAAAAAAGTTGGTATCTTAGGTGTTGAGATATAGTGGCATTTATCAGTGGCTGGGGAGAAAGAGGGAACACAGAAATGGAATATATCCATGGGTATGAAGTTACACATAGGAGTAAGAAGTTCTTGAAATCTATTTAATCATATACTTCAAGATAGTCATAATATACTGTATATTATCCAAAAGCTCAAAGAAACACTTTGAAAAGTTTTCATCATTAAAGATTGATAAATGTTGAAGAAGATAGGTTTGTTAAACTGGCTAATCATTGCACAATATATCAGACAAAATGTTATTTCATCCTACTAAGATGCATAATTTTATATTTTCAGGTAGAAAGCAAATTTAAGAAACAATTTTCCAAAACTAATTTCTTCAGTGTTATAACATTTTACATGGTACAACTTAAATTTATTATAAATTATTAATTTCTGTAACATTTATACCTTATTATGTTACATTTATTTTAATTTGTTACCCATCAAGAAACATTGCATTCTATGTGGTGGTTAATATAGAGAATTCTCAGTTACACATATGTTAGATTCCCTAACCACACAGAGATTCAGCTGTATTCATTTAACAGAGGACATTTCTAAAGATGTAGTATTTACTTCTACTTGATTTTGATAGCTTTTATCTCTAACTCCTGTGATACTAACCATCCTTAAATTTAATTAGCAGTTTGGGAATCTATACATAGACAAGTGTCAGGTAGATAGATAAATGATAGATAGATGATAAATCCATAGATACATATATACCTACACACATACACACATATTGATGATATGTAAGCCTACACTTGTACATGTATGTATGTATTAGCACAGTTATTTTCATGATAAATTAAACTTACTTCAATTCTATTGAAAGACCCCCTCCCTAACCAACCAGGCCCTGAGCCTCTTTTTTTAGGGGAACAAAGTTTTGTATTTAACCAAGCTATTTCTGGCTTCTGTAACATGCTTTGCTAAGAAAATTATATTACCACACTCCCCTTTTGATAACTAACCTCACCAGTTAATCAATAAGCCCACACCCTACTAACTAATCCCCCCCCAGGCCAGCCCCCTGGTGTGAGCGAAGGACAGGCGCTGACTCGGACAAAGGTCACTTCCTCATACCAAGGGCCAGAGACACACAACTCTGGCACGTACACCAAGGGACCCCCTTGAACAGTGATTGGACAAAACATATGATTTGTTTTAAAAGGATTGGCTGCCGGTGTGCAGACCAGGTTGTAACACTTTAAATTTACTGGCTGAAAAAGTGCGGGCACTCCTGTAAAAGGACCATCCCCAGGACTGCTCGAGGTTCCCAGACACTGACCTGAACCTTGCGGATCTCGAGGTCATGTGCACCTGGGAACCTGGGCATGCCCAAATAAAATCCTCTTGCCTTTGCATCTGGTGTCGTCTGACTGGTGCTTGGGGCAGGGAGGTCCTGATTTGGGAGATACCCGAAGTCAGGGGTCTTTCATCTTGGGGGCTCATCTGGGATCGCCCCCTGACCCACTCCAGCTCGGACCCACCAGGAGGTAAGCCGGCCGGCCTTTGTCTTTGTCTTTGTCTCTGTCTGTCTGGTGTTTGTCTCCTCGCAGCGTCTGTACTATTACGCGTAATAGCTCTGTATCTGGGTGGCTTGAGAAGGAGCTGAGGAGCTCGCACTTCTCCCCCGCCACCCTGGGGGATGCCTCAGGGATTAGATGGGCCCTATTTTTCGGGGCTCAGAACGAATCCGCCAGATTCGTTCGTCTGGAGGAAGGAGGGAACGTGGAATCTCTCTCCTTCCTGGAGGAAGGAGGGAACGTGGAATCTCTCTCCTTCCTGGAGGAAGGAGGGAACGTGGAATCTCCTTCCTGGAGGAAGGAGGGAACGTGGAATCTCTCTCCTTCCCGGGGGGCTTGCGTCCCTGTCTGAAAATCTGCTCTCGGTTTGTAGCCGGAGCCGCGCAGCGTTTGTCTTAACTTGTTCGTATTCGTTTTTTGTGTTCAGTGTTGGTTTAACTCTTATTCTTCTTAATATGGGTCAGGTTGCTGTTACTCCTCTCATTTTTTGTGTTCAGTGTTGGTTTAACTCTTATTCTTCTTAATATGGGTCAGGTTGATGTTACTCCTCTGTCTTTAACCCTAGATCACTGGAAGAAAGTTACAGATTGTCAGGTTTTAGGAACTTGCTTGTTTGTCAATTATGAAGCTGCCACTGACCACCTGCGAGTGGCCCCAGTTAGATCTCAGCCTCGGGCCTTGGCTCGGGGGTCTGAGCATGGGGGAGAACCTGTCAGTCTGAGGGGACAGCCGCTAGGGATTTTTTTTTTCCCTTGCCCCAAGATGACTGGGAATTCTCCTCCGCCTGGGAAGGCCCCTGGGTCAATGTCTGCAGGAATCTAAGAGAAAAATCCTCCGGAGGTGAGTAGGGGAGTTGAGTCCCCTGGTAAGTGAATGGTGGTGAGATGTCGCCCCATTCACTGAGACCTGATTTTGTCTTTATGGCCACTTGTTTGTCTTGTTAACTTTAGTGTGTGTGTTTTATGTTTTCTGGGCTAGGGAAGTTATGGGTAAGTGTGGTAGGCTCACTCAGCAGACTCTGGATTCAGCTTGCTGAATGAGAACAGCACAGAGTTCTGGTAGGGATAAACTGGGGCCCATTAGTTCCCAACTCAGCCTTCAGTTCTTGTCTAGTTCAGTTTTAGAATTGGTACCAGTTTTAAGTGCGGATCCTTGGTTTTTGTGTTTATCTGTGTTTTTGTTATTTATTTATTTAAACATCTCTGGGGGAATAAAAGTTCCAGCTGGGTTTGGTCACAGACCTGCTATGCCCACCCTCCCTGTGAGGCATGGAAGGTTACTGGGCTAGTTTGGTTCCCTTCAAGCCTCAGGCTGCATTTTCTCCTTGTGCAGGCGGCTAGCAGGGAGGGTATAGAAGGCTGTGTGCCTGGTTTGGACTTTTTCAGCTAGTCCTGACAATGTAACAATTTGTAAAGTGCTCTTGTTTAAAATTGGATTAAAAAAAATTCTGACCAGTTTAGTTTTAGGTGACTCCCTCCCCCAGCCCTCCTCCAACAGAAGGGATTCAAAAGACTAATTAGTGAATTGCCTTGCTAGATAAGCAAGCTCTGGGAAAATAAAGTCCCACAAAGGTACCTAGTTAAAAAAAAAAAAAGATACTATCTTAAATTTTGGTTAGAAATTTTAAAAGGTGTATGTACGACTGATTTTGATTTTTGCGCGCTTTAAGATCTTTGTGAGTGTTTTGTGTGTGTCTGTGAACGTGTTCAAAGATAAGAATTGTCAGCATGCTGTAACAATTGGGTGAGTTTAAATTTAAAATTCAAAAGGTTATGAGGTTTGGACATTACCAAAAATCTTCACATTGTTTTAAATGGCTTTGTAAAGATTCTTTAACTTGCAAATTAGAAAATCTGGTATTTTAAAGACTAATGTTTTAAAATGCATAAGACTGTTTATACTGTAATCAAGTTATCTGGCTTAAAAAAAATGCATTGGCTGTTTGGGATCTAGTTCCCTTGGCAAAAATTTGGAAAAAAGACTTAAAAGCCAACAGAAGACCTATCTTTAGGGGTGAGGGGTGAACAAGCACAAGTGCAGTTCAGCTGGTCATACATGGTGGGACAGGTCCTGGGAGGAGTCCACGCATGGTAAAAGAGGGTAAGCTGGCACAAACGCAGTTCATCTAACCCTAAAGAGTCGGATTGGGTGTGTGCCCATTCCATAGGAGGGGCTGAGTGGCCCATCTTTGTTCTGTCTCTTTTCCCTGCAGATACAGACTGAAAACATGATGGTTAAAATGAGTGATGTGATGATCTGATTAGTATTGCTAAAACTTCCCCTTGGATGTGTTAACTTTAAAATTAGAAAGGCCTTAAAAAGAGGGTAAAAAGTTATTTGTATAATGTGGCTTACTTTCAATTCTCTTTTACAATTAGGATGTTTTTAAAAGTCATAAAGACGCTAAGTCTAGTTTTTTGGTTCAGTTATGATGATTGTTATTTTTGCATTAAGGTAAAATTGTCATTTGAGTTTAAAATTTTTAATGTGTGTCTGTTTTAAAACAAGCAACCAAGAGGCAATAAGTGACACCTGGCCTCAAGATTTCAAGGGATCTTTTCAAAATGCAAATAAAAACTAAAGTATACAATATTAAAGAAAGATTAATAGGAGACTAAAAAAATAGAAAATGGATTTTTGGATATAAGGTTTAAATGTAAAATTGTTCTTGACATTGGCCTCAATGTGCACAAAGGAAAAATTAGGATTACCAAAATAATTGCTATTCCAGTTTGCTCTTATAGGTTGTTTTTTGAGTTTCCAGCAAAGTCCAGAGCAAAGCACAGAGGATTCTTACAAGTTGTCAGATGTAACTTTGACTCTTAATAAGTTCGGGTAAGAGCATGTTTAAAAGCTACTTCTATGTTGACCACATTGTTGCTTTCAATTGGAGTAAAGTGGCCTTTTGTAAGACTCATTGATCTGAAACTGGTTCAAAGCCAGCCCGGGCAGAAAAAGGTCCCTGTGAGACTGTCACCTCTATTCAGCCAGCAGAGTACTAGCCCTGGACTAAAGAGTCAGGGGACAGTACTCAAGCCCCAAGCTTGAGACTCACAGTGGCAGAGTACTAGCCCTGGACTGAAGAGTTAGGGGACAGCATTCAAGCCCCGAGTCTGGGACTCAAAGTGGCAGAGTGCTAGCCTTGAGCTGTAGAGCTGAGGGACAGTGATCAGGCCCCGAGTTCAAGTCCAGCGACCAGCTAAAGGGAAATGCCAATGAGGCATTTATCCCAGTGTGGAGAAGACACTCCTGGGACAAAAGCAATGGAGGAGCATCCAGAGGCAGTAAGCCACTGCTTGGATGGCAGAAATGTCAGATCCTAGAGTCATTTGTGCATGGCCCTTCAAAACTGGTCAGAGCCGGGAGGTCATAGGAAGATAGTTTGGAAGCATGCCTAATGTTCATGACTACCTTGTAAGGGAAAGGAACTTGCCAGTCCTCTGTGATAGTAAAAAAAAAAAAGCTAATGTTATAAAATGTGGGGGATAGTTTAAATCTCAACCCCTTTATGTGCCAATTGGCAGCTCTAATTGAGCTGACACTAGTTACATGAAGTTCATCTGCTCAGGAAAAAGTTTGTAAACCTGAGAGTGTGTTTCTATTGATATCTGTCTAAAGGCCTGCAAAGGTAACTTAGGCATTGGGATCATTAGAGATCACATTCCTAAGCCATCTAGGAGGATGTTTTTGCAAACCAGAGTGCTAAACAAGCTACCCCGCTGTAGCCGGAGAAAAGGTCTGTGTAGTTGTCAGAAGTCAAAATATTCTTCTTAATGACATCTAACCCTGATGGCCTCTTTGTAAAATAGGATAAGGTTATAGGTTCCTGGCTAGGTAAGATCAACGCCCCTAAAGTCAGCTTGAAGAAGTTACGGAAGATGGACCTTCACCCTTCTACCCCCATTTTTAAGATCAAGGGTCCAGAGTCAGAAATTTTGGAAAAATGAGGCAAAATAGATTTTAAAAAAAGGCATAAAAAATAGTGTTAACAGTTGTCGGTGTGCAAGGTGTGGAGACTGCATCTGTACTAAGCCTTCTGAGCCTTCTGTGTCTATTTTACAAAAATATCTGGTTAGTAAAAAAAGTTGTGATTTTGGTAAATTGTCCTGGGCTATTGTTTAAAGATCTTAAACACCAGCAGGATCAAAGCCTGCCAAGCCTATGCAATGTATCTTTAACCAACCAGTCTGTGTAGGAATTTACAGCCCAGCATGAGGTGTGATAGTCCTTTGGAGCCACTGAGAGACCCTGCTGCTGCTGCTGCAGTTGCTACTGCTGCTGCATACCCTAATGGGTAAAGTTCAACGACGGCCTGACAGCCACCTGGAGAAACTCCTGCCTGATTCCATCACCTGAGTCTGCTTCCTGGTTGACTGCTACTAAATCTAAGATCTTGTGGGACTTTCTTTTGGGTGATATCCAGAAACCCTCTCTTCCCACAGTGGGTATTGGGGACAAGGATATCACTGGTTTGCTTATCTTAGGCACTTCAGTGCATAGTGACTGGAAATCCTCTCTATGGTCACAGCCTAGTTTGGCTCTGGTATGGTAATAACCTGAGTGTGTTATCAATGGAAGTAGTAAACTGAAAAGGAGAGGGGGGTAGTAAAGAAAGCCTTGGAAAAGGAATTGGGGAAAAATTGATATCCTCTTTGGATAAAAAAAGGATTTAAAGAGTAAGGATTGTCTTTAAGACAAACCTCAGAAAGTTTAAGTATGTAGCAAATGGTATGAGTATGTCTTGCACCTCAACCCCCGGGTTATATACCATGACTCCCGATCCTTCGAAGAATTGGCTGAAGGCCTGGCCCCCTGTAGATACCAAAGAGGACCCATCAGTGTAACAGTAGCTGTCCTCTTGGGATTCGGGACCGCAGCAGGTATTGTGGGAGTTGGAGTAGGAGGGGCCGCATATGTGAAAGGTCAACAAAGCCTAAGACAACTAAAAGCTGCCTTGAACCAGGAAAAGCTATACAAAAATCAGTCATAGCATTAACAGACTCCCTCACCTCCCTATCAGAGGTAGTGCTTCAAAACCGTAGAGGTTTAGACTTAGTCTTTATCAAGGATGGTGGGTTGTGTGCAGCCCTAAAAGAAGAGTGTTGTTTTTACATCAATAAAGCAGAAATGGTAATCAAGACGCTAGACAATCTCGAAGAGAGACTAGATAAAAGAAAGCAGGAATTTGAGTCCCAACAGAGTTGGTATGAAGGATTATGGAAACAAGTCTCAGTGGTTCACTACCCTATTATCCTACTTGATGGGACCACTTATACTACTGATGCTAATCCTTACCTTAGGCCCTTGCATTGTGAACCGCCTGATACAATTTGTAAAAGACCCTAGTCGGTGGTACAGACCCTAGTTTTGACCCAACAATACCAAGCCCTCAGACAACAGGAAACTGGTAGTTAAAATAGAAAAGGACAATGCCTCTAAGGTTAGAGGCACTAACAAAAGAAATGGGGGAATGAAAGACCCCCTCCCTAACCAACCAGGCCCTGAGCCTCTTTTTTTAGGGGAACAAAGTTTTGTATTTAACCAAGCTATTTCTGGCTTCTGTAACACTCCCCTTTTGATAACTAACCTCACCAGTTAATCAATAAGCCCACACCCTACTAACTAATCCCCCCCCCCAGGCCAGCCCCCTGGTGTGAGCGAAGGACAGGCGCTGACTCGGACAAAGGTCACTTCCTCATACCAAGGGCCGGAGACACACAACTCGGGCACGTACACCAAGGGACCCCCTCGAACAGTGATTGGACAAAACATATGATTTGTTTTAAAAGGATTGGCTGCCTGTGTACAGACCAGGTTGTAACACTTTAAATTTACTGGCTGAAAAAGCGCGGGCACTCCTGTAACGGACAGAGGGGTCCCATAAAAGGACCATCCCCGGGACTGCTCGGGGTTCCCAGACACTGACCTGAACCTTGCGGATCTCGAGGTCATGTGCACCTGGGAACCTGGGCGTGCCCAAATAAAATCCTCTTGCCTTTGCATCTGGTGTCATCTGACTGGTGCTTGGGGCAGGGAGGTCCTGATTTGGGAGATACCCGAAGTCAGGGGTCTTTCACTATCATATAGTACAATCTCTGAAGGACTATCTTTGTATTTAAAGCAGTGAACAATGTAAGCTATAGATTTTAATTTGGGGTTTGATATGCACAAATTATAAAATTTGAATTTAATCTTCAAGAGTGGAATGTCATCTCTTTAGGTTACTTTTTAGAAACGAAGAGAAAGCTCAAGAATAATCATTTGATTTTTTTTTTGTCGGTCGTGAGGCTTCTGCTGTTCATTGTACTTACTCATTGTCAACGTTCCCTTATTCAAAGCTCTTTCTTAAGAGTGTTGACGACTCCAAAATCTGATGAGTGTCTTAAAAATATGACTAACTCACCAGAGTTAAGTGCTACCCTGAAACCCCTCTTATGGAGGCTAGTAGACAAGTCATAAGTAAATATAAAAGTATTGGGGTTTCACAAAGTCACTTCAGCAGAAGGAATTGTTTGTAAGAGATTTACGAAAAGCTGTAGGAGCGGCTAGAACAGAAAGAATGTATGGCAATTGCTGAGATAACTACTTAGGAGAAAGAACTTCCTATTACTCTTTCATTTACTAAGAGACTTGCTAGATCTAAGTCTCCTTGGTGTTTACTATTAAAGAAGAAACAGAAAAGATCTTATGGGACAGTTAAGGCCTCTATAGAAATAAGGTAATGGTTAGTTGGTGACAAACATTGAAACCCATTATATTTCTTAGAGATAAGCCGGAAACAAGTGCCTATCAGGCGACCAGCTGGTGACCTCCCAAGAATGAAGCCCTGCAGCAAGGTTGTGTAACCTTTTGCCCTTTCAGGCGACCAGCTGGTGACCGCCCAAGAATGAAGCCCTGCAGCAAGATTATGTAACCTTTTGCCCTTTCTTATGGAGATTTTTGCTATAAAAGTTTGTTATCCTCTGCATTAAATCGCACTCAGCACTCAGCATCCAAAAAAAAAAAGAAGAATCATCATTACTGAATGTTTTATGACTATTATATGATAATTTTGTCATGTTGATTATTTTTGTCTCTATACATAATCTATTAATGCAAGTGTATGGTATGAAAGGACCATATTTTGAATATCAGGCCAAAACCTGGCACACCTGGTAGCAGGTAAGTTTGGGTAATGCAGTGTTTGAAGATTGGGAAATGACTGATAAAAGAGTATGGATAATTTTAAAATCACAAATATTTAGTAGAGAATGACTGGTTACCACCTTCACCAGGGTGTGGGAAGCAAGGTAGCAAGGGGATGATGTTAATGCTCTCTTTCCAAGGTTTTGAAACCAAAGTCCTTGGTCTATGAATTTCATCCCTGGGATCTGAGACTCTCAATGTTGGTCTACAGAAGCTTTGTTAGTAGTGGCATTACTGTAGGTTAGCAATGAGCCAAGTAAAGAAAAAAGAAAGTGCAAGCCCAATGTTCGACCTACACTACTAGTTTTCTTAACTTAGGCTCTCATCTGAGTTATTTAGATAAATTTAAGGAGTTAGGGAGTAAAGAGGTGCTCAAAGATGAAGAGTAAATAATATTTGAGTCCTTACTTTCTTTTTAGTGATAGAAAACAAAAACCCAATCAGCTTTCTTTCCTTTGATTACTTTCATCTTGGATTCACTTCCCTTCATATATAATAACTATTGTATTCATTAAGACAATTAAAAGATGAGAAGTAATGGCTTAGAACTAACTAAGTGTAGACTTTTCTTATTTACAATTTCATTATTAACCATTAGCACATTTTTTCTATTGAGAATTTTATAATTAATATATTTGAAAGAGAACTTTATTTCTTCAATGTTATCAAAGCATTTTCTAGCAGCATTATTTTTCCAAGTATTATTTTATTAACACCTACTAATAAAACTTAAGGTATATTGTGATTAATCCATATTTCATTGTGTTTATTCTAAGCTACTCTTAATCAGAATGAGTACATTAAAGCCCCAGCATTCAGCCCAATTTTCTCAGGGACATGAAAGTTAACAAAGATAATGTACTATGGTACTACAATTTTTAAAAGCAAGTAAAAATAGTTCTTCCCTTGTTGGTTTTCTAGGACAGCTAGAGCTGGAAGGATTTGAGGTTTTTCTGTGGAAAAAAATGGACATAAATTTTGCAGAAGTTTAACTTAAATGAATTTCAGCACAAGCAATAGTTAATCCCCTAATTTCAAACTCATGAATATTAAAGTTTCAGAAGAATAAAATAATTTTATTCTGAAAATGTGTATAAAACTGCACTTTATTTTCTTTTTGCATATTCTAAAAAGACATTTTGATTGTAAATGTGGTATTATATACTGATATAATATTCTTCATAATCAGATTTTAATTGTTGTCAAGTTTATTCCTGCCCTCAATGTAATATATTTATTAAAATTACATAAAGCATTGTCATGGAATTTTCAAGAAGCTTCATCCAGGTTTCTAAAATGTGCCATTAAGTTAAATTCTAATGCATATTTTTACTTCCATCCTTTGTTACATTCTGTCTCTTTATATTTGGGGTCATTTATCAAAATATAGTAGTATATGTTGTAGTACAAAAGATATCCAAAATATCAGTAGTTCAACTGGATAAGTTTATCCTAGAGCACACCATAGTTCTACATGGGTTGGGAGGAACTTGGGTCTATAGAATAAACTCAAGTAGATTACCCTGTTCTTTGAGGCTTTGCAATATCATTGGCTGTGTCCCTCACCCTCCCCCACCCTCTCCCCTCCCCTTTCCCCTCCTTCTCCCCTCTCCCTTCTCCCTCTCCCTCTTCCTCCCTCCCCCCTCTCTCCCTCTCCCTCTTCCTCCCTCCCTCCCCCCCTCTCTCTGTCACACAAGGGTTAGAACTTAGAGTTTCATGATTTGCAGGCAAGTTCTTCACCATTTGAGCCATGGCTCAAGTCCTTTGTGTTCCATATGTATGTTTTAGTCAGTGTTTCACACTTTTGCCTAGTGCTAGCCTTGGTCTCATTCCTCCTACCTGTAGCTCTTGTGCAGCTGGTATTATAGATGTGTACCAGTATATAAGATTGGTTCTTTGAGATAGGGTCTTAATTTTTGCTTGAAGTAGCATTAATCCACAATCCTCCTACTTCCACCTCAAGTTTTACAGCTGTGAAACATTGGTTTTAACCTCTATTCATATTTCATTGGCCAGAAATAGCAACATGCCCTCCATTGAGTTGCTAATAGGTTATGGAAGATGAGGGAAAAATATGGTGAACACCATTACCTTTGTCATAGTGCTTTTTTCTCTGTTGAACAAATTTCTGCTTCCCAAACCACAGTATCTTAGCAACTGATCTTTCATTCCCCTCGGTCCCTGGTTGATTTTCCAAATACTGTCTTTCTGTGCCTCTGCTTCACTTTTGCAATACTCTCTTGATGGTCCTGTGAAAATATGAGAATTTCTTACTTACTGTTTCAAAAATAAATATTATCATTGAGAATACATAAAATATGGGAGAATCTCAGAACAGAAATTAAAATAAAATTTTTAAACGACCCTATTCTAAAATTTAGAAAACTTTTTTATTACCAACAATCACTTCTGACTCTCTGTCTCATAGGCTCTTGGAAGAATGAAATCCTTCAACAACCGGCTAAGAAAGATGAGAAATAGCAATTCTGGTTTAAATTTTCCTTTTCCTCTTTTCCCACTGTTCACAATCTTCCTTTTCCAGAACATAATTTCTTCTTTATTCATGTGAACTTTAAAAAATGTTTTATTAGCAAAAATGTATTGTAAAAAGGGGACTTCTTTGTGATATTTATGACAGGCCTAAAATGTAATTTAGTAAAATTCTTCTCATGTGCAATAGTCTTTCTTAATCTCTTTCTTTCCTTCCTCCTTGCCTGTTGAACTTTTAAAGCATATCAAGGATAAAGATCACAGAAATAAGGTACAAAATAAACAAGACATGATCTAAAGATTTGGTTGATATATTGCATTACCATTAGTGGATTTGTTTCTGGGATTTGTTTCATATTTTATGTAGTGCAGACTCCGGTAATGTATAGGATCATGGAGAACTGTTTTCTGCTGCTTTCATCATGATGGATGCAAAATATGTTTATATTCTAAAGACAGGCTAGGATGGAGGAATAGGGTGAAAGAGGTCTGAAACTCCTTGTACCTAAACTTTTCAATCAAATAATGATTGCTCTGTCTTGAGGAGAAAGTGGTAAAGAGGAAAGCTTGCGTACCCTCTGCATAAAAAATAGAAAGAAAAGAGAAATATTTTTAAATATTATCATTTAAGACTTACTAGCTATGAATATATAAATGCCCACAAGGATCTGTTTCAGAGACTGACTTCCTGAAACAAACATGGCTTTCTTATATCTCCTGGAAGAAGGGCAGGACACATCTGCTGAGAACTATTAAGGAGTCAAAGAGGAAGATGGTAGCTTATGGGAATATTCTGATTCCAGAATCAGAATGTTGAGTGGATTTTCCTCTTTTATTTCCAATCTGAATGTATGATAAGAAAGGTGGAATTAAAGGGACTTGATATACCCTCTCTAAACTTGCTTTGTTTCTATTCTATTTTTATGGATACATATTAATTGTATATGATCATGGAACTCTCTGTGATATTTGTTTTACAGTATGCTTGGTTAAGATCCTTTCCAAACCTCTTCCACCCTTCTTCCCCAGCTCCCCTTAAGATCCTTTCCTATTCTTAGTACTGTCTGTTTTCAGTTTTATTTTAGATTCAATATGTGAGAACACTACGTACTTGTCTTTGTCGACCTTATTTTGCTTTGCACAGTGCCCTTCAGTTCTATATAGTTTATCACAAATGGCAAGGTTTCATTCTTTTTTAAAAAATTCCAATCACTGGAGATGACTAAGAAGAACATGGAAATGAGAAGCAACGTCAATTCACATTTGCCCATTTTACTGTCTTGAAAGAGTTTCAAGCTCAGGGCAGAGAGGGACATCTGAGATGGAGTCTATATATGTCCTCCATTAAGCTATGTCTGTGAAAGTCTGAGAAGCACAGCGGCTAATGCTTCTAGAAGAGTCTAGAAGTGAGAACACACCACTGAGCATATCCAGGGAGCATGCACTGAGTCCTCCTAGAATGTGAGGGATTCATCTCCACAGGCTTGAGAAGACAGTACCTGTGGCCAGGGAAGCAACCAATAAAAACCCCAACCCAAACCCAGGAACAACAGTAGCAGCAGCAGGGTCAGTGGTACCACCAACGAAAACTACACTAGTAAAATCAAGTTAGAAATGTGAATAAATGCTCTTCCTACTAGCTAATCTAGGAAAATTAACTTAATGCAGCAATGTTCAGGAGGGTCTATCTTTAGAGATTTGGAATAACAATCTCTGGTTCCTATAGTGCCCTAAAACCTACAGAGAATATCATAATAGCAAACATAAACTCAATCAAAATCAAGGGTAAGAATTTGAATTTGAAGAATAAAAAATTATCTAGCTTGCTGCAGAATGATATCAGAATCCTGCAAAGATGACAGAATATAACTAAGTGGCTCATGCCTGTAATTCTAATTACTCAGGAGGCTGATCTGAGGATTGCAGTTCAAGACCAAACCGAGCAGGAAAGTAACTTCTCCCCATCCCCCCCCCCCCACACACACACATAACATTTGGAAGTGGAGCTGTAACTCAAATGGTAGAGTGCTGGGTTCGAGCAAAAGGGACAGTACTCAAGTGTTGCATTCAAGTCCCAGGACTGGCACTAGAAAAAAAAAGATTATCACATGTTCAGAGGCAAGGAAGAACAAGTCACAAGAAGGAGAAAAAGCAAAACAAAACAATAAAATAAGATCCAGAGCTCATAAAGATGTTTGAATGATCAGAATAAATAATAAATCTGTTATAAGGGATTATGATTAAAAGGCAGAAATAGGAAAGATATCAAACATCTGAACATGAAAACTAAAGGATCTGAGATTTTTAAATTTCTGGATGTGGTAATGAAATATTAGACACTGGAAAATATAATAAGGATTATAAATACAAACAATACCAACTACTCAAATTGTTATACAGAGAAATAAATGTAAAGAAATGAAAATCATCAATAACATAGGTCAATTTCAGACAGTCTACTATATATTTCACTGAAAATTTGATGGAGAGGGACAGAACAGACAAAAGAATAAAACCTGAAAGAATAATACCTAATATTTTCTTCAAAGTAATTATCATTTATATAATGCAAAAATTATTATTAATATAATCAAAAATTCTTAATTCATCCAAGATACAATACATTAGCCAGATGCCAGTAGCTCACAATGTATTTCAGGAGTCTGAAATATGAGGATCAAGGTTTAAGGCCATCTTGGACAGGAAAATCCATGACACTCATCTCCCATCAACCACAAAACGGTGAGAGAGAGCGAGAGAGAGAGAGACAGACAGACAGACAGACAGACAGTTCTAGAACTAGAGCTGTGGTTCAAGAAATAAAAATTATTTTAATACATCCTTTGATGATACCTGTGTTGTGTAATTTATTCAAAAAGAAAATTTTAAAACAGCTGGAGAAAAATGACAGGTTTTATACAGGGGTTAATATATGTTTGAAAGAACTCTTTGTGTGTGTGCCACTCCTGGTCATTGAACTCAGGGCTTGGGCACTGTCCTTGAGCTTTTGTGCTCAAGGCTAGCACTCTAATACTTGAACCACAGCTCCACTGCCAGCTTTTTAGAGTCTCATAGTCTTTTTTGCTCCAGTTAGCTTCAAAATGCGATCCTCAGATCTCAGTCTCTTGAGTAGTTGGTGCCTGGCATAAAAGAGCCTTTAAAAAATATCAAGGGCTAAGGAAACAGCAATGAAGTACCTATTAATTAGCTGAAAATGTTGGGGTCAGAATGTAGGGTTGTTATAAAGGCACAATTTTTGTGATGTCTGTTGTAAACTGACTGACATAGTAAGACAAGTTTCTGTGTATTTGTCAGAACTCAGAACTGTACTGTGTGGAGGGGGATCTTTTGTATACATAACACACACACACACACACACACACACACACACACACACACAAATAACATAGACCAAATATGGGGAAAGATTGAATGAGGACAAATATGTATAACTGTTAAAAAACAATCATGTCACACACTAACGTAAATTAAAAGGAAAATGGGTGACCCAGGTGAAATGAAAAGCAGTGTTTTATCTACATAGTGTAAGGCTAAAAGTAAAATATAAATTAGAAGAGTCTCAAACTCCCACTGTTTTCTGTTCCTGTTTTTCTTCCATTAATATGCAGGGTTTGGCTTCTATTGAGTGTCCAATGAATGATCATTAATATTTCTTACTTGGGCTCTTTATGATCATGTACTTCACAAAAATGGATAAACCAGCATCCCAAATTTGAAAACTGTTTGAGATTTGGTGTGACAAAATGATGGATTATGAGAAAAGCTGTAAAATTAGCTTTGAAGAATGACAGGAAGACCCTAATTAGGATTTGGCTGCTATGTTACATGCAGTATCCTCTAGGATATAACAGTTTGACTGGACAGGCACTAGATTATTGCTGTGAGGAGGTTGATAATTCCAATAATGACAGGCTAAAAGTATGGAATGCTAAAAATATGCTTTTAATCCCAGTGTTGCATGATTCAGGATGACAAAATAAACAAACACAAAAAGTAGTATTTATTTCAGTATTCACAATATGGAGCAGCTTAAGTGTCTGACAGTGGATATGTAAATAAAGAAAACGTGGTACATATACAGACACAATAAAGTATTACTTAGTCATAAAAAAAGAAATTCTGCATTTGGCAACAAGCAAATAAGCCAGATATAGCAAGACAAAACCAATATGATCTCACTTCTCTGTGGATTCTAAACTATTCAAATTTGCACAAATGGAAAGTAAATGGAGATTGCCAGGGTGATAGGGATGTGGAAATGGAAAAGCATTGACCCAAGGATACCACATATTAATCTATAAGGAAAATAAGTCTTGGAAATCTAAAGTACAACACAGTTAACTACGTCACCAATATTGTAATGCAAACTTGAGATTTGCTAAGATGATATATCTCAAATGGGAGGAAGGGATGGAGAGAAGGAAAGAGAGGGAGGAGAGAGGAAGAAAGGAAGGAAGGAGAAATAACTAAGAGATAATAGATATATTGACTACCTTGATTATGGTGATAATTTCTTTTGTAATGCTTACATATAACTAATCAAATTTGACACTTTAGTATAGTTTTTTTACATCTTTTTATTGTAAAAATAGTGTACAGAGGGGTTACAGTTACATGAGTAAGGTAATGAGTACATTTCCTATTGAGCATTGTTGCCTCCTTCTTTGTTTTTCCCTTACCATCCTTTCCCTCCCAACCTCCCCAACTTCTCCCTCCCCCCCCAAGTTGTAAAGTTCATTTTAACATAGTGTCTGTAACTCTCATTGTTACAGTGGGTAAACCTATGTCTTTATTTCAGAATTTTGTTATTTCCCTTCCCCTCCACCAAATAGTAAAATGTATGTACAAGACGCAGGTCACCAGAATCAAATGCAGTGAAAACAAGGGTTATAGTATAGTCTTGTTTGTGATCATTTGGGTAAATGCCCAGAAGTGGGATTACTGGGTTATGGGGGAAACTCTATGGGGAGTCTTTGAGGAACCTCCATACTGCTCTCCAGAGTACTTGAACAAGTTTACACTCCCACCAACAATGCAGTAAGGTTCCCTTCTGTCCTCATCTCCGTCAGCATCTGTTGTTACTAGATTTCTTGATTCTAGCCATTCTGAGGTGAAGTGGAATCTCAATGTTGTTTTGATCTTATTTGCATTTCTTTAATGGCCAAAGAAGTTGAGCATTTCTTCCTGTGTCTATTGGCCATTCTTATTTCCTCTTCAGAGAAGTCTCTCTTTAAGTCTTTAGCCCACTTATTAATGGGGCAGTTTTTTTCTTTGAGGATTTGATTTGGGGGGATTTAATTTTTTATTTATTTTTAATTTTTTATCTTTTAAAATTTTTATTAGCATAAATTATACAAAAGAGTATCATTGATCACATTCACCCACCTACATTACTCTTTTATAGTCTCCCTTTCTTCTGGCTCTTCTTTTTTCTAATAATTTTTTTTATTGTGAAAATACTGAACAGAGGGGTTACAATTACATGGGCAAGGTAATGAGTCCATTTCTTATCAAGTATTGTTGCTTCCTCCTTTGTTTCCCCTTCCCATTCCCCTTCCCTTTCCCCCCTCCCCCTTCCTCCTTTCCCCCTTCCCTCCCCTCCCCACTGTCCAAAGTTGTATGTTTTTCGACATAACGTCTTGTACATCTCATTGTTGCAATGGGTCCACCTGTATCCCTATTTAAACAATTTGTTTTTTTCCCTTCTGGGGGATTTAATTTTTTGACATTTTTTTTTAGATATAGCACAGGTGTATTTGTCACAGTATTATGCACTATAGCTAAGATATGGAACCAACTCAGATGCCCCTCAGTAGATGAATGGATCAAGAAAATGGAAAGAATGACCCCACCCCATTTTTAAGGAAATGGAAAGACTTGGGCAAAATTATATTAGTTGAAGTAAGCCAGACCCAAAGGAACATAGGTCCCATGTTTTCCCTTATTTGCAATGATTAGTATACATCTAGGATAATCTTAGCAGATGAGCAGAATAGCTCAATAACTATGTATACATGACCTTATAAGATGATGCTAAGTGAAAGGAACCTCAAGACATGGATACAAAATGTTTTTCTTTGTTGTTGCTGTTTTTAATGTACTGTGTGATTTTTTTTTTGTTTCTTTTGTATGTACTTCCCCCTCTGGTATGTCCCCTGTTGTCACTGTACTTGATTTTGGTACCCTGGTAGTGTATATACGTTTATTTGAATTAGGGAAGGGAAGGGGAACAAATGGATGGTGAGATAAAGACAAGTGGGGACCAATATAACAGCGATATACATAAGACAACATGTTGGAAATGATCTGTACAACTCGGGAGTGGGAGGATTGGGGGGAGGGAACGTAGGACAAAACTGAGGGAAAGGGTAACAAAATTGACAAAAATGGTACATTTTACCTTAGTTATGTAACTGTAACCCCTCTATACATCACCTTGACAATAAAAAAGAACTAATTCAAAAAATTTTACACTTTAAATTTGCCTCATTCTGATTTGTCAATTATATCTATCTAATGTTAACAAGAGAAAGAGAATAAATAAAAGTATACTGAAAAAGAAAGGTCCTAAGAATTAAATCCTCAGAAGGACCAAAAAGCAATTAATTAGGAAATTTGAAAATATACAAGTTAATCAGATTATATTTTTTTACATGGAAGATATTGCAAATACAGTTGTTTATTAGTAAATGGTCATATAACTTTTTTTTTTTTAGTCTGGTCATGGGGCCTGAACTCTGGGCCTGGGCACTGTCCCTCAGCTCTTCAGCTCAAGGCTAGCGCTCTACCACTTGAGCCACAGCACCACTTCTGGCTTTTTTCTTTTTGCCTATGTGGTGCTGAAGAATAGAACCCAGGGCCTTGAGCATGCAAGGCAAGCACTCTACCACTGAGCCACCTTCCCAGCCCATGGTCATATAACTTTGAATATGACTTACAATGTCCATATTGGGTAATTCTATTGGATGGACTTTCTTGAAGAATATCTTAGTGAAGCAAAACTTTCAAATTCTGTTGACATAAAGGCATAGATATTGAGTTTCTTTGAAGAACCTAAACTCTGTTTCTAAGGAACATGATGTACTTAGCTAGAAGTGGGATTTACCTGAATATTGTTTTTGTACTTTGATTTGAAATAGCAGATGAGGTCCAACATACCTGTAGAAATGGCAGGCTTTTATGAAGAAATCTGTAGGTTGCCCCATCTTTACTATGAGGAGGTTTGTGCTAGGAGACATCCTAGATATTACTCTTGGGGAGAGTCAGATTTTTGTTATGGGCTCAAAAGACTGTCTTACAGTTGTATGTACTAAGCCTATTCTCCAAGTGTCTGTCCTGATTTAGTCAACCAGATAATATGAATGGGCTTCCTTACCAATAAGGTTATGCATTAAAGAACAATGTAAATGGTTTGGAATGCATCCTGAATAATGAGCTTCAGGAATAACATGGGATTTCCCTTGTGAGGTGATATAGCTCACTGTTTAATGAAGGATGGAGATTTGGTAAGAGCCTCTATATGTTTGTCATGGAGACATGTTTTGTCATTTATGTCCCTTCTGGAAGGTTGTTCTTTCATCTCAATTTTTTTTGGGGGAAGAGGGGGTTCTAGGGCATAAGCACAGGGATTCACACTGTCATTCATCTTTCTTGCTCATGGCTGGTGCTCTACCACTTGAGCCATAACTCGAGCCTTGCTTTTTTTTGGGTTTAGTTGGAAAAAGAATCTGATGTGCTCTTCTGTTGTAGCTGCCTTGACCTGAGATCCTCAAATCTCAGTCTTGAATAGCTAATTTTATAGGCTGGAGTCATAGGTGTGCTACATTTCAGATTTTTGAAAAAAAAATTTTAGTGCTCGCACCATAGTTAGTCATGTGAACCCTTTATGTTAAACTATGTGTCCTAAGAGCCACAAAACAAGGTGGGACCTGATCCATTCCAACAATCTGTCACAGTATCTATTTTTTAAAAAAATAATTTGTGTAACAACTTGCATTTTAAAGCCTTTTTCTTTAAAGAATAAAAAGCAAAACTCAAGCATGTACTAGGGTGTAAATTATTAGAAAACTGAAGGGGCAAGTAGAAAGATGTGTTGGAGGTGTGTGTAAAGTCTGACAGTATAGTACTGAAGTATTGCATCAAGCTGTGGGTAACCTTTCTGAGGGGTGCTCAGAATGCTTCCTAGAATATCAGCTGAAATATTTACCCATGCTTCCAATGACCTGTAAATACTGTCACAGGTGAATCTGCTCTTTTAATACTTTACAATGGGGATTATAATCAATATGAATTTGGGGAAAATAAATGTTTTTCAAGCCATCGTGCTTTTCCTAATAGTGTGGGACCATCTTGCTATATTTTAATATCTATTACATACAATCAAATCATAGACAAGAAATTTAAGACTTATATAGCTTTCAAAAATGCTAGTTTTCTGGAAAAAAATAGACTCTGGGAAACTTTTAGTATTCTATAACTAAACCACCTATAAATACAACACCTTTCCCTATTTTATTTTTACAGTTTGGTATACAATAGAAGAAGTGGTTGGGTCTAAACAGACTTAGATTTAGAGCTGTGACAGCTCTGCATTTGTTCTTTCATAAATTAAATGTATCAGATTTTACCAAAATTCAAAGTTTTGAATTTTGTAATCCAAACCAGGAAAATTAACATCTAAAGAACTGAAGAGAAATTTAACGTTGACATAGGATTATCTAATCAGTAACATGGATTCAGTTTCTCGGATTCTCCCAAATCTAAAGTTTATCTCTTTTTTTATGCTTTGTATTGAAGATCCAATCCATATTCATATAGGACAATTTGTTTTAATGTCTCATTTAAAAATTATTATTAGGAAAGATTCTACTGCTGTTTTTTGACATCTAAATCAATGAAGATACTGGCATTTTCAAAGAGCCTACTCCAGTTGCTTTTCAGAATCCCTTACAATCTGATTATACTGCTTCCCAATAATTATCTTCAGTAAAAATCTTTGTCAAAGACAACCTGCAGGTGCTATCATAGACATTTCACATTGTACTTCACCGGGAGATGGGCAATGTTAGCTTTTCTGGTATTGAAAGTATTAAATTAAATCACTTGGTTTAGATACTGTGCTGATTTTTAGAGTTCAGATTATTATTGATAATACTTATCCATTAATTATTAATAATAATAATATAATTAATAAGTATTAATAATAATTAATGAATAAGTTATAAATGTGATTCTGTCACCTATAATTGGTAATATAATTGATCCCAATAATGTTTTATTGATTGGTTTAAGAATTGATTTACTTGCCTGTGTCCTGACCAGAATAAATTAATCTATCAATGGATATTCTAATGGTGGGTTTTTAATTCACCCAGGCCTTCAATCCTATATTTGTGCTGATGGTTATCTTCCTCTTTTAACTGTTGCTATGAACTATTGCTAAGTCTTAAAAATCCATGATTATGATTTATTCTTTTTGATGTCCTACTTGTACAAACTTGGCAGGTAAAGCCCATCAAGCCATGTCCATTCATTCTTAATTCTTTGGACTTTGAAGGTCTCAGGATACTTGATAAATCATATATCATTTCTAACATATGCCTATCTCTAAATAAATACCTGGTTCTTTGTGTTTGAGACCACTGCATTTGAAGACAGTCAACTATTTCTGAGTTCTAGTTATTGACATTCAACTTTCAGACTACAGCCAAAATTCTGATCAGATATTCCCAGCTGTTCAGGAAGCAGATGTCATAAGGATTGTGGTCCAAGGACAGTCCAGTTAATGAGACCCCATCTCAGCTAATATACTGAGGATGATGTTTCATGCCTGTTACCCCAGATATGCACAAAGCTTAAATAGGAGTATCAAAGTTTAGGGCACCTGGAACAGAAGAGAGAGAGAGAGAGAGATTATATAAAATCTATCTAAAGCAAAAGGGTTAAACATGCAGGACCGTCGGAGGCATCAACTTACATGACCCCATCTGAGTTCTTTTGTGCCACAAGGGTACATGCTAGCATGCATTCCTCTGGGGAGGGAGGGAAGGAAGGCGCCCCTTCCTCCATGGGGGGGCAAGGGTTCTGAGCCTGGCATCAGATTCAGGTGATGGTTTGTGGGAAGTGTCATTCGTGCTTCTCCTAGTTAGCCCTGTAGAATAAAGCCTTGAGACTCCCTTTGTGTACTCACCTGTGCTTTACCTACTTTTACAACCTCTGATTACTGGAACTGCTCCACATTTGTTGACAAGGATTAACTTTTCCTGCTTACTAACTTAAAGTTAAACTCTCATTGTCTGTGCTCCGGTCTAACTGTTTTAAGATTAACTCTCTGTCCCCTGACTAAAGATTTGCTTCTCCTGCCTGTGTGCTGTATATAAACATGTGATGTGTCAATAAACTTTGTCTATATCCTGCATGGTATGGTCCCTTTCTGCCTACCAGACACTGCGTTCCCGAGTCTTGCTGTGTGAACAGCAACACAAGACTCTGAGTTGAACTACTAGTATTCCCCAAAAAGTAAAGAAAGGAATTACTAGTTATTGCAGTCAGTAAGATTTAATTAATTAAGGCAAAATGTGTCTATGGAATCATAAGTGCCACCATATTTGGTAAGAGATTTAGTCATTCATACACCTAGGAATGTTCATCCAGTGCTTCCCTTGTCTTCCTCTAAATCTTTGGATCCAACGATATGCTGAGAACAATTATAATCCTGGCTAGAGAGCATAAGAGAATCTCCTTGAGCCAAATCATTGGTTATGATATTTACTGTCCTCAGGTGCTGGATTGGATCTATTACTGAAAAGCAAGTTGCTTTCATTTTCTCTCCTTTTTTTGTATCTTTTATTATCCTGTCTTTTATTCCAGGTAATCAATTCATGGCTTCTGTCTCTATTTGGGGTTTCTGTGTTTGCCCTCCAGCCAGTCAAAGCTTAACTATACAAAATTCAAACTAGAATTTATCTGTAGCTATATATACTTACTATGTTTGTGTGTGTAAGTGCTAAAAATACCCTTCCTGACACTAAAGAAACTTGTCCGCATTCATAGAATTATTGGAGAAGGAAAACCAAAGATCTAGGATCTCTGTGAAATAATCCTAGTTCGGATTTGAGTTGCTGAGATTTAACACTGCATTTCTTGGTGCATTATGTCATGATGTACTCATCATGTCCACATAATAGATTTTAAATTAAAATAATTTGATTAGAAATAGTAATAATATAATTTGGTGCCAGAATTGGATTTGGATGCTATTTTGTCCACGGTTTCCTGTTCAGGAAAAAAGTCTGTGCCACATCCCTGACAGAAGATAATTCAAATTTTATTTGCAATCTCAAAGACAGTTCCCCCATCCCTGCCAAGTACGAAGTTTGATGCTATTTTTCACAAAACAACTTCTATGAAGCTATTAGTTATTAATATGTGGCTGAGTTACTAATATATATGATAGTGATAAAATTCCAACTTCTATCTATCTAGCTATCTATCTGTCTGTCTGTCTGTCTATCATCTACCTATCATTAATCCAGGCATTCATCCCTGTCCAAAGGCTAAAACCTGGCATCTGACATTTATAGGAATTGGTAACAACAAAGAAAGAACTCGTTCAAGAACTTTGCTTATGAGCATGAGTAGCATTCCCTTTTCTTCCTCTACTAATTTCATCTGGGCCTTTAGTCTATTGGATGGTGTTGCCCACACTTAGACCAGATCTCCCCTCAGTTTGCTAACACACATACCAATTATATCTGACAACACCCTCACATACCCAGCTAGAAGTGTGCTTTACCAGGTTTTTTAGGCTTCATTCAATCTAGTCAGGTTGATAACTAAGATTAACAATCACACCATCTATCAATCTGTCTGGCTGTCTGTCTACCTATCATTTATTTTCTGTGTACTTAGGAAAAAAAGAAAACTAAATCCGTACACATTCCAAATGTACATTAAGAAAAGAACACTAAAAGATGAAGGAACACAAAAATTTTAATCACATAGAAATAAAAGAAGTATGATAATACTTTTATATGACAGCTGAAGTGTGACATACATAAATAGCTTTTCCCACCTGTAAATGTGATTATAGTTGAGCATCTTTCATACTTATAATTCTCTAGAAATTCTTTTACTGAGCTTTCAAGAATTTTTATAGCTGCAATAAATAACATTTTGTAAAAGGTTTACCTCTGGTAATTGCACTAGTTCCTATACTAACGGAAAAAAGAAGCTGTACTCTATGTATATGTGTGTATATGTCTATGAATGTAGGTATACATCTCTCCCAACCTCCTCAGTTCTGCATCATGGCAGAAATAAGATTTAATTGTGTAAAAATATGTACTCTGATGAAACTCAATTTAAGAAATAGTCAAGAGATACTCATTTTGGAAGCTATTTTATTTATGTGGGCCAGTTAATCACTAAGGTAAAATTCCATAAAAGACATTTTTGAGGTTCAGATTAATTTAAGAATTTGTAACTTGTCAATAAATTAAAATTAAATAATTTAAATAATTATGAAGGCCCAATTATCCTTCCTTGCATTTTCCTTTGCTTATAAAGAAAATGTTCAAACCTAAACACTTAAGAGGGAGTTTTGCTTGTCAATTTTTTCTAATTAAAATTACACTACAAATACTGAATTAATCCTACCATTTTTAGTGTTTATTTCTATAACATAGTACTAGCTCTAAAGACTTAAAGAGAAACTTTTCTGAAGAGGAAATAAGAATGACCAATAGACACATGAAGAAATGCTCAACTTCTCTAGCCATAAAAGAAATGCAAATCAAGTTTTAAGTTTATTGAAAAACATCATTCTTGAAGTTCTGTAGTGTGCCTCCTGTGTATCTTTATTTTGTTTGTTTCTTTCTCTGGGTCCTGTTTACTTCACTTCAAATATTTCTCCAAGTCTTTCTATTTTTCTTACAATGATCAATATCATTCTTTCTAATGAATGAATACAATTCCACTGTGCATATACCACATTTTTCTCAATCCACGCATCCACTCAGAGGCATCTGGGCTGATTCCATATCTTGGCTATGGTGAATAGTACTGCAGTAAATATGATCATGCTACTGGCTTTCTGTCATCTTCTTCGGGTTCTATTGGATAAATGTCCAAGAGTGGAATTGCTGGGTCATAGGTAGTTCTATGTTAATTTTTTTTTTGAGGAACCGCCATACTGCTTTCTAGAGTGGTTGAATAAGTCTAATTTCCCACCAACAGTATATTTGAGTTCCTTTTGGGGCACATCCTTGCCAGCACTTCTTGTTTGTTTTCTTGATTCTAATGGTGTGGTGAAATCTCAGTGTTGTTTTAATTTGCATTTTCTTTTTTTGAGCAGTGCTCTTTATCAGAGTTGGTGTATACAGATACAATGATTTGGAGTATAACCATATTTGGCTAGCAATTTATAAAGGACATAGATGAATCTTGGGGAATAATATCAATTATTGAAATTTAAGTCATGTAATGAATTCAAGTTCATTTATGTCCTATATACATGATTCTTATAGCAAATAAGTACAATCTCTGTCACCATATATAGAGGTATGGAGTTGACAATGCTTTTTAAATTTAACTTGTTTTGCATCAGTGTAGTGCAAGTTTGCATTGATTTTCTTTCTTTGAGCGGTAACATAGTTGTTTTCAAGCATAACAATTTTTTTGAAATAAATGAGCACCAACTCAGTGTATGTTCTCACTCTTACAGTACACACATGCACACAGACACAGATACATACACATACACATTGTTCTGTATTACTATCTGCAAGTATAATGATGGTATTATTTGCAACAGGGTTTTCTAATATTAAGCAATATTTCTCACATTAGCCTATATGCATGTATGTGATTTAGCTCATTTTGAGCTTCATATTTAACATATATTCTAATATGCATGCATACATGTCAATATACATGCATGATAGTTTAAAACATTTTTATCAAGGCATTTATAATTTTAAAGATTCAGATATTGTATATATATATATATATATATATCTGTATATATATACCACTAGAATGAATATATATCTTTGGGCATGTATTCAAAGTTTCTTTCTAGGTTATATAACTAAAATAGAATTATTGGGTCACTTTACTATTGCATTCAAAATTGCAGACCTAAGTGGTTATGCAAATTTAGACTTACTTGAACATTGTCTAAAGCTTTCATTGTTTTGCAACCTTGCCAATACATTGCATTGTAAAACTTAGATTCTTACCAATTAATATATACAAAATATGGTACCGATTGTGTTTCATTTATGAGCAATTTTATAGGGATTGTCTGTATATTTTTATTCATATCTTTTGTCCATTTTATTTAATTGTATTAAAATTGAAATATTTATATACATATAGATTATCTTTTGTCCATTTGAAATTAGGATATTGATCTATGTGCATTTAAAACTATTTTTTTCATTGGTATATTAAAATGTGAAAGCTGTACCTATTACTGAGTTTCTGTCATGTTATAACACATGCATACATTGCATAAAATTTAAATAGGGTTAAGCATATCTGTCTACTCAAATATATATCATTTACAATAAAAATGTTCAAAATCCTTTTTTTCTTTTTTTTAAACAAACAGCATATTATTGATAACTATAGACACATTATACAACAGCACAGCAGAACTCTCTCCATTATTTATTTGAAACTTGGCAAATGATGATGTTTGAGATTCCAATAATATAAAAATGTTACTATTTATATTTTTGATTCTTATAATTGGCTGTTAGATTATAAGTATTTTGTAGTTTGCTAATACTTTTATAGATTTTTATGGTATCTTTGTATCAATGTTTTATATTTTATTTTCAATGTTATCAGACGTTGGAGATATATAAACATATATATACATATACACATATGCATATATATGTGTATATATGTTATAAATATATATGCATGTGTGTATATGAAAACATATATACACACATGCATATATATCTGTATATATTAATATATTGGATGTATATGTGTATACACACATGTAAATATATACATATATAAGTATGTATCTGTGTGTGTGTGTGTGTGTGTGTGATCCTGGAGCTTGAGCTCAGAGCATGAGCTTCTGTGCTCAAGGCTAGTGCTCTACCCTTTTAGTCCATTGCCACTTCTGGCCTTTTTGGTGATTAATTGGAGATAGAAGTCTCACAGGCTTTCCTGCCCAGGCAGGTTTCAAGCTTCATTTCTCAGATCTCAATCTCCTTAGTAGCTAGAATCACAGATGTGACCCATTGGTATCTGGCTAACAGTATTTTAAAATTTTATTTTACCATCTTAATTATAAGATAATGCTTTACTTGCTGTTTCAAATCCAATCACTAGTATTTATTCTAAAGTTTTAATAATTTATATATCTACTGAGGATTCACATCTATTAGGAGCTTTGTTTTAGCTATGACATATACAACAATATAGTTTCCTCTCTGACATTTACATTTTATTCTAACTCCACATTATACTATTTAGCTATATCTTTATATTAAGTCTAAATATCTAGTAGTTTCCAGAATTGTATTATCTACCCCTTTTTATCTCCCATTTCTTCTTCTTTTACTATCTCTCTCTTTTCCTTGCCTGAATGCATTCCTTGCTATTACCAATTTTACACTTTGTGTAAAATCACTTTAAACTTTTGGTGGAATTACAATAAACATCCAGAATATTTTAGAGAATATTAGCTTACTCTTGCATTTGCCAGTGGAATAACTTCAGTTCAAACTCAAAATTTGATGGGAAAAAAGCTACATTCCGTTGAATAAAATGATAATATCTTCTTGAAATCTTCTCAGAGACCAGAAATATTTCCAAGCTATCTTCATTCTTTAGCTCAGTCAAGTTAACACATAGCATGAACCACCACAATGTCTTCTAAAGTAATTCTTATGCTTTCTAAAAACATTCACAGTAATACCATTGCAATTAAAATCATGAAATTTCTCCAAGATCTTCTGAAGTCAGGTTTGCCTCTTCTTGACTATCATGCAGATAGAATCATGCAACATGAATGATCCTGAGTTTAACTTTTTTCGCTTAGTGTAGGATATGAGGTCCACATTATTACATATACTAGTAATTTGTTCTTTTCCTTGCTTATTACTATTATAGGACTGTATCACACTTTCTTTAGCTCCCTACTGGTTGCTGGTTGATGTTTACCTTGTTTCCAATTCTCTTTGGTGATTATGAAGATGGAATAAAAACAATCCATTTATAGGTATTATATGAGTGTGTGTTTTTTCACTTCTCTGTTGGTACGAAAGCAGGAAAGAAAATACTGGAATATATGATGAGGAGATTTTTAACTGTATAAGAAACTTGCAAACTCTTTTAAAGTGCTGTAAAAATCATGAAGGCCCATTATAGTGTGTGAGAGCTCATGACTACATTGCCACCAATAGGTAGTTATCATCATTTTTGTTTAGCCATCCTTATAGGCATCAGTATTCTCTTGAGATCTTATTTAATTTCTAAAAACTGACTGGCTTTAAAAATATTTAATCACATTTTCTTTATTTTCAGCACAATCTCTTTCCAAATATCCCATTCATTATTTTAACAAATTTTTGGATTCCTATCATTGAATATGAAAGTTGTACTTTTAGATATCACTCTGTAATATGTTGATTTTTGGGTGCTCCCCCAAATCATGTGTTAAATCCTAGCCCTCAGATTGATGAACAGAGGTGGGTATCTGAACATTGATTAAGTCATGGTGTTTGTTGGAGACCACAGGAATGATTATAGGACATGTCTTTGTGTTTCATGTGATGCTAAAAGAATTGCTTAGAGACTGGGAAATTTATAAAACAGTAGAGATTTATTTCTTTACAGCTCTGGAGTTTGCTGAGTCCATGATTGAGGAGTTCACTTCTGACAAGAATCTACTTGCTGAGTGATTCCGTGGTGAAAGGCAGAAAATCAAGAGGTTTTTATGTACAAGGAAGCAGAAGTGCAAGCACATCATTTTATCAAGAGTTCCCTTCCACAGACTGGAAACTACTCCCATAATTATGGTGATCAACTAATAAAGGCTTGCCTTCTTCACCTAAACATCTCTTTAAGATCTCACCTCTTCAACACTTTTAGTGTGAATTTTCCCAATACATAAGCTTCTACTAACACATTAAAATCACAACCACCGCCATGTTGTCAAGGGAGAGCACAAGGATGAAACAACTATATATAAACGAAGAAACCACCCTCATCTTGAAGTTCTAAGCTCCAGAACAGTGAGAAATTTATGAGCTATTAGGCAAATGATGTTTTGTTATAGCAGTTTCACAGGGCTAAAATATACACCTTTATTAAATATGATTTTTCATATACATTATTTTTCAGTTCATGGTTTATATTTTTATTTTTCTTACAGAAATGTTGAATGTAAATGAATTTCAACTTTTTTAACATTAATGCACTTCAATGTTAAGAATTTTGTTGAATATTTTTGCTTTCATAAAAATTTGTGCCTTTTGTGTCTTAAGAAATCTGACTCTTGAGGATCCTCCATACTGCTTTCCAAAGTGGTTGAACAAGTTTACACTCCCACCAACAATGCAGTAGAGTTCCCTTCTGTCCACATCCCCTCCAGCATCTGTTGTTATTAGATTTCTTGATTATAGCCATTCTAACTGGGGTGAGGTGGAATCTCAATGTTGTTTTGATTTACATTTCTTTTATGGCTAGAGAGGTTGAACATTTTTTCATATGTTTATTTGCCATTCTTATTTCCTCTTCAAAAAAGTTCCTCTTTAAATCTTTAGCCCACTTGTTTATGGAGCAGTTGTTGCTTTGAGCTACCCTATGATCCAGCAATCCCAGTTTTGGGCATTTACACAAATGATCACAAGACCATACCAAAGCTACCAGCACAACTATTTTTATTACAGCATTATTTAACATAGCTAGGATATGGAACTAACTCAGATGCTCCTCAGTAGAAGAATGGATGAAGAAAATGTGATATACATATACATATATATTACACACACTCACACACACACACACACACACACACATATTAAATGGAATTCTATGCCTGCATCAGAAAGAATGACATCACCCCATTTGTTAGAAAATGGAAAGACTTGGGAAAAAATATACTAAATGAAGTAAGCCAGGCCCAAAGAAACATAGGGCCTATGGTTTCCATTATTTGCAATAACTAGTATTTCTGGGACAAGCAGAAAAGGTCAAAAGCTATATACATATGACCAGATAAGAATGAAATGAACCCCAAGATAGGGACAAAAGTGGTTTTTTTTCTTTCTTGCTATTGTTCCTAAAGTATTTATAATGTACCATGTGATTTTTTTGTTTATTTGTATGTCCCTCCCCCACGGATTAACCCCTGTTTTCACTGTATTTGATATCGGTGCTCTGCATCTTGTATATACACTTCTCTAATTTGGGGAGGGGAAGGGAAAATAATTGCTCAAATAGGGATACAGGTTGGTCCATTGTAACAATGAGATGTACAAGACACTATGTTGAAAAATGAACTTTACAATTTAGGTAGGAAGGGCGAGGATGGGGGGAAGGGGAGAGTATAGCTGTGGAGATGGGAGGGAAGGGAGTGGAGCATAGGAGAAAAACAAAGGAGGAAGTAGCAAAGCTTGATGTTGTACTCATTACCTTACTCATGTAACTGAAACCCTCCTGTACAGTATTTTTACAATAAAAAACATATTAAAAATAAATCTGACTCTCTTTAGTTTTTAAAATTTCTTTGAAAATTTTAATAATTTTTATTAAGACTATAACTGAAATATTAATTTTTTATATGTTAACAGTTAAGGATTGATATTTGTAAGAATTCCTGCATCTCTTTGCCATTTACTGAGAACAATAAACAATCATATATAATTATATATATTTATGTAATCATCATATAAATTATATATATGTTATATATTATGTATAATATATAAATTTTAAATAATTACATATGATTTATATATTATAATTATATATAACATAATTTATATTTTATAATTATAATATATTACATATTATATATGTACATATTATATATTATATATAATAAATTATATATAATTATAATATATAAATATATAACCACATGCAATTATAATTACATATATTTTATATAATATATAATTGTATAATACATATTTATATATTGAGCTATATATAAATATACATTATATATTATATCATATAGAATGATATAAATATAGATAGTTGGATATAATATATGTATAATTATAATTCTATTTATTTTTATTTATATTTATATGTATAATAATATATCATATATCATATAATATATAAGTATTTATTATATAATATACTTATATATAGTTATATCTATTCATATATGAATACATATAAACTATAAATTGTTATATGCAATTATAATTATATATAGATATATATAAAGTTACATAAATATGGTTACATAATTATCCATAATTATATAAAGTCATATAACTATATTTATAGTCATATTAAATATATAATTATATAAAACCACACATTACCTTGTACAATTATATATAAGTATATATAATTATAATTATACACATATAATTATATATAAATATATAAAATATTTACTCATATTTTATTGTAATTATTGTTAAATAATTTAAATAATAATTTCATTATTATATAATAATAACCTGTTGTTAGTAAAATAGTAAAACTCATAAAAATTCATTCATTCATTCATTCATATTATCTGAGCTCTCTGTTCTATTTATTTCAGAACTAAGACTCGATTACAACATTTTGTAAAGGGTTTTAATCTACACATTATTCAATAAAATGTCAACTAATGTTATATCAATGTTATAACTAGTAATTCATTTCATCATATGCATCATTTGTTTCTATGTTTATGTTACTGTTGGTTTTAATGTTCGTGCTGTATCCAACTACCTTGCCAAACTGGTTTTTTTTTTGTCGGTCGAAGGGTTTGAACTCTGGGCCTGAGCACTGTCCTTCAGCTCTTCAGCTCAAGACGAGCGCTCTACCACTTGAGCTATAGCGCCACTTCTGGTTTTCTAGTGGTTTATTGGAGATAAGAGCTTCACGGACTTTCCTGCCTGGGCTGGCTTTGAACCACGGTCCTCAGATCTCAGCCTCCTGAGTAGCTAGGATTACAGGTGTGAGCCACGGGCACCTGGCCTAAGTGGTTTTTATACCTCATATTTCTTAATTTAAATTAAGTGGTCTTCTTATCTGTCAATTACTTAAATCATTTGCTATAATTTTGACAGACTCTATCAGACTTTTATTTATTTCTAATTCGCTAAGAATTCTATTTCTTTTTCTGCTAGTATGAAATAGTGTTGAATTTGCTTTGTTTTATTGAGAAAATACAATTTTGTTTTCAGTCTATGAGCACGTTGAGTGATATTAGTTATTTTGTTAATGAAAGTGGGTACCTGACCTAACTCTAGTTTCTCTTTCTCCAACCCTGTTTCCTCTGAGTCATTCTCTTCTGCAGTTCCCTTGGATTCAAGGAATGACCAGCATGATCAATAAACACAATTGTCGCAAGAGACTATCCCAAGCAACAGCCATTCTCACAGAGCAAATCATCCATGATGATATTTGTCCCCCTAAGTGGGAGTAATTATTTTGTGATGGGACCTGAGTCTGTACCGCTAAGCAGGGGTAATAATCTCATGGCAACCGGATTTTCCCCCCAAGTGTCAACAGTGATGACTTGTCCAGAATCACTTTGAAGAACCAGAATTCAGATAATGATCAACCACACCACAAACTTACAAGATTACCAGCTCTGTCAGTCAGAAAACACCCAAAGCTTGACTTTTGTTCATTTATTTTTCTAAAAATCCAACATTCCTCTCAGCCTTGAAGACAGAGCTAGAATCATGGAGCCTATTTATTGTCCTAACCAATGTGATCACACTGATGGTGTTCCTGTCTTGTCTTGCTAATCTCCTTGTCATATTGATACAGATGGCCCATCCTGGTACACTGGAGCTCAGGGAGCTGGGGCTTCAGTCCTAAAACTTCAGTAACACCAAGTTGGGATGTGTAATTTTTGTCAAATTGTTTGGTTATGCTTCATTCTTGTCATTATATTTTGAATTATTTTGACTAGCTCAGAACTGATGTTATTTTTTTTCTCTCTCAAGAGAGAATAGCATCTTTTTAGAGGCTGAATTACACAATGAACATGATTACCTTAATCTTATTTTATTTCTTTCATCAATCATTTGTGATATACTAACTTTACAGTTTCTAATTTTTATCATTTAAGTTCTTCCCACCTCTATTCTTTGATTTAGGAATTTTTGTTTACTTCTACATTGTGTTGGTGGTTATATTACCATTCTTTTGTATTTAAGTTTTAGCAAAGTGTTTATTTTTATATTTCAGGGTTAAAGTAGTAAGAAATAGAGACACATTTTCCACTCTTCATTCAGAAAATGGGAGTCAAAAGCTCCTATGTTATCAGTATTGGCATTCATCATCAGTTGTTTCTCACCCATAAACAAGAAATTAAGGTGCTTACTCTGTTTTTAGCTGTGTTATTGTTCTTAGTAGAAATATGTGCTTCCTGTGTTTTTTCTTTCATACAACTTTTTGATTCATATAGGTTCAAATCATCTACTTTACTCTTAGTTGCTTGATTGAACAGTGTAACAATTACTTCAGCCTGACTCTTCTACAATATGAAAAGGTGTTACTGGTAACTCTGATAAATTCACTGACTCTTTTTGTGTTCATGGAGGTTTTTCAGTAATTTCCAAAAGTTTAACAGGATTACAGCAAAGTTTGGCATATTCTCCAAATAACCTATGACACATTCATTAATAATGGTATCAGAGCCTCCAAAAAGCTTGACACCAAAATGCAGATCAGACAATGGTGGTTCCCTATTAATATCTGGAGCATTTCATAGGGGCATGGAACTTGGAATTAGTGCTATTGGTCTTACTTAACAATGAGGAGACTGATGTCATCTCTGCCATATTTCATGGCTCTATGAAATTGTTCTGGTAAATTTTCACCAAAAATGACAACCTGGTTTCATGAGAGCAAGTGATTTATTAGCTGTACACTTAAGACATCAAGGAAATACCCAGCTAAAAATATCTTGTACAGTTTCTCAGTCAACTTTATAGTTACAAATCAGGCAAGATGCTGTTGCAAAGGAACCATGAAATTGAATTATCCTTTGGAATATTGTAACCTGTTCCAAGTTATCCATACTCTGAAAATAGTTGTGAAGTAGTTTTCCTTCCTTTTCTGACAAGACTATGAATTTGTGACAGAGAGATGGCTGGAACTGTCCATGATATAGTTCCTTTGCAAACATGAAGAATGCTCTTAAATCTTTTCTGAAATAATATCAAGCATTGCTTGAGGATCTGAAACGTCTGGAAGACCTGCTGAAAGCATAAATACCATTTCTTGATCTGAAGTCAGGTATTCGCATAAAACAATTACCTCAGCTTCCTTTAGAACTATTATTATTTCTTTCACTCTTGAAGTAATTTCACAGCATCTCCAACTGTATTAATAGCTTGTCTTTTTCCCCCTTGTTGGTGCTTCTGAAAGGCTATTAATAACAATCTGCCACAGTGTCATATCATTCAATTCAAGCAGAGGTGCTGCTTCTGGCAGTAAATCTTCAAGAATTGTTTGAGTATATGTCCCAATCCTAAGATATTGCTGAACAGAATTATATGGACCTATTGGTGGCCTTTGTGGTCTAGTTGCTGGGGCTTTCAGGTGTAGCACTGTTATCCTCATTACTCTCACTGGAATGAAAACCATGAATGATCATGTCATCACTGAACAGAAGGTTATCTTTGTACTCACTGACTCTTTGGTGGCCTCTTCCTCCTGTTTATCAATTTAAAAAATACTCTAAATTCTTTTGCTTTTATTTTTTACAGACAGGGTCTCACACTTTTGCCTAGGCTGGTGGTCTTTTATTCAATGCTCATATACCTGCCTCCTGAAAAGCTGAATTGCATTAATGTAATACCATGCATACATTGATTTTAGCTACAATCTCTCTAATTAGCCTGCGCTGAGCACAAACTCTCCTTTCTATCTCCTGAGCAACTGGGAGTATAGGCATGTGTCAGGATCAAGAATGAGATGAAGGCTTGATGCTGGTGGCTCATGCCTGTAATCCTAGCTCCTGAGAAGGCTGAGATCTGAGGATTTCAGTTTGAAGCTAATCTAGGCATGAAAATCTGTGTGACTCCAATCTCCAAACAAGAAGTGGAGCTATGGGTCAATTGATAGAGTTTTTGCTTTAAGCAAGAATGCTCAGGGACAGAGCCTGGGCTCTGAGTTCAAGCCTCAGGACAGGTGAAAGGCTGCCCCAAGAAAAATAACTGAGACACATTGTCAGATACACAGGAAAAGGAAGTTAATGTCAATAACCTGACAGGCTACCTTGATGGGATGAGAGTAGCAGCTAGAGGGGACTACAACCCTGTTTCTATGGAGTTGGGGTGCGGCATAGGTGGTGGTGGTGGTGGTGGTGTGTGTGTGTGTGTGTGTGTGTGTGTGTGTGTGAAAGCAGGGGATTTTGTTGCGGTGAGGCTGTATGGTTGCAGTTGCCTGTGTCACCTGATAAGGCCTTAGTCAGCTAATTTCGGGGAAGGGTCTGTGTCACCAGATTTCGGGGAAAGGCCCTGCTGTAAATCAATAGCACAGGGGCTCCTAAGGTGGAAGTGGTTAGGCTAACAACTGGAACACAAACAAAAACGGAAAAAGAAAAAGAGAAACAAGAATGAGGTGATGTAGAAGAGGAGTATGCAGGGGTTCAAGAGAGGTCGCATTCCACACATACACAACTCTTACTGAAAACCTATCATTGTTCAAAAGCACATCATGTGAAATAATTTCATTGATTTCAAATTCTGATCATTCTCAGTATTTAATGCATCTTTACAGTAAAAGAATAAATTGTTTTATAAACCAATTACTTAATAACAATTTTTCCAAATATTTTGGATGACAAAAAATAGATTTACAACTTTTCATCATTTATGTTATAGAAACAATATACAAGATCTTTCCATTCACATATTGGAATTCTAGTCTTCAGGAAGAGAGTAATTGTAGAAAGATGTTAGCTCATGAATGAATCTTCATAGTGCAATTAATCCCATAGCAAAAAACAGACTAAAGAAAACTTGGAAGAGTTTTGAGGTTCCAGTTACAGAACAGTATTGCCAAGCAGAGACAGAGCAATGATTCTGAGGATGTGTCAGAACAAAAACAGAACCAAACAGAAGACACTGTCTTCTAGAGAATATACAAATCATCATAAACACAATGCCAATAGGCACTGTGGAGAGGAGAGGGCTGTTGTAATTAGGTCTCCGAGGGAAATGATAAACAATGATAAAGCAATCCTTGTTACAAGGTGGAAGGAACATTGTTAGATTGCATGCTTATGCCAATAATTTATAGAAGATAGAAAATGTGGCTGACATACTTGGATATTTTGTTGAAGAGATTTTTTTAAAAAACCAATATGCAAGAGCATCTTGTTTCCTCCTCACTCGCTGCTTATAATAAAATGCAAGAAAATTGAAATGAGTTGAGAAAAGGCATTACCATGCCAAAGGAACCACAATTTAAAGATGTGGAAAATTCTGAGCCTTTCCATAACATAGAGAATATTAAGAATGTAGCCAAGCTGCTATTTGCCAAAGAGATTAGCAGGGATATGAGCAAGAGACCTAATTAACCATCCTAGCTAGGATGTTGACAGGTTGAAATAAGTAGATGAAATTAATGAAAGCAAATTTGGGGGAGTCTAGGTAAATTGCTATGAAGTGTAACTTTGAACCTTCCCCAAATTAATAATGTCAAAGCTTTAATCTCTAATGTTCTTGTATCTGCATGTCATTGGCACAAAGTCAGACACACATGATGAGATTAGAGAACCCTAATATGTAGAGACAGGAGAAAGTTTTCTTTTTCTCTTTCCAACTTGTGAAGCTAAAGCAGGGAAGCAGCCATAAAGAGCCAGGAGGTCGGTTTTCACCGACCTGATGACAGTACCCAGATCTCTCAGTACCTGGCAATTTGCAGCAGAAACATGAACTAAGAGAGATAATCATATATAGAATTTCTTGACAATAGTTATAAGTAGAATCTGAAGATGCATTCACTTATAACTCTGGACTGACATTAAGTATAGTTATTTCAAGTTAAATTAGATAAAAACATTTTGCAGGTAGGTTCATGATATATACTCATAGCCCACTAATAGGCATTATATTTTATTCCTTAAAATTATTCTACGCACAAAAAGTGAAAAGAATATTTAGTGGTAATATATTTTAAAGAAATTTATTAAAAGTCCATTGATTTTTTTCTTTTTAAACTTAATTTTATTGTCAAGGTGATGTACAGAGGGTTACAGTTGCATATGTAAGGTAATGAGTACATTTCTTGTTAAACATTATTGCCCCCTCCCTCATTTTTCTCCCAATTTTCCTCCTCCACACCCCCCACGTTGCAGAGTTCTTTTCCAACGTATTGTCTTGTGATGATTGCTTATTAGATAAAAGAAGTCACTCTCACTTAAATTTTTTACATAAATATGTATGTGTAAATATATGCATAATATTCTGCATAAAATAGATAAAAATTTGACCCATTTTTATTTAAGAAATTTATAATTAAAGTAGCATATAAGATTACCACAAAAATGTACTCACTATGTATGTAACTGTAACCCCTCTGTACATCACCTTGACAATAAAATTAAATTTAAAAGATTAAAAATTGATTCTATAAATATTTCTGAAAATCTTACAATATAAGAAACTCTGAGCTGGGCACTGGTGGCTCATGCCTGTAATCCTAGCTTAACCCTGGTGATAACACCTTGCTAGGGTAAAAGTCATTAGTTTTGTCATTAGCCTTTTCCTGTTGCACCTGTCCAACGTAAATGACACACTGCTTTCTGTAAACCAGGACCACTTTGCCAATGTAGTGACCTTTATAGTGTCCTTGCACAACTTGCACCTCATCATCCTTCCGATAGGCATAGAGTGCACATTGTACTTCAATCTAAACTCACTGGAAAGAAGAAAAGATGGAATCTTCCTGGAAATGTAAGAGGGTGTACTGAAATGCCTTTTCTAGTCCTTGAATCTGACCAAAGTAACAAAGGGATTAAACTTCATTTTGGCCACGCTAGCTTCAGCCATGTCTGAAAAGGGGCAGCCCACTCATATTTTTTTAATAAAAGAATACCTAAACTACTTTTCAATGACATAAAAGTATTATAAGGATTGTATCTTGTAATGACTTTGAAAGAGCATACCAGAGGCATAGCTTAAGGGCAACAGTACTCATTTTACAGATAGATTAGAAGTGAATTCTTAACTATTGCTAGAAAGGGAATGCAAAGTTTATTGTATTAATGGTTGCTACTACATAGTTTGCAGAGAAGGAATTTGGAATAACTTGAGAAAAATCTTAACCTACTTCACCTCAATTGTAGATGAAAAATTTGGGCCAGAATAAGATACACCTTAAGACTTGCTTTATATGCAAGTTATAAAAGTAAGATGCTTCCATATCTGGTAAATACAGTAAGAAACTTCATTTTCTTCCAAGTTTTCCAACTTGTTAAAATACCATAGTGTTTATTTATTCCTGCTAAAAATTAAAAGTGGCAATTAAATTACTTATTCATCTGCTCCTGAAAAAGACATACCTGTATATTGTGTTTTTAAGCATTTGTTTTTATTCTGAGTGAGTGATTGTACATATTCTGAATAATGTATTTGGGACTTGTCTAATATTATTTCTTAGTTTATTTATAGGTAAAAATGACTCTTAGGTGGAAGGAAAGACTCTTAGATTTGTAAGAAATCTTTCATTTTTATCATGTGTATACTGAGAAAATCAAGTTGGAAATAACCTATATAATATCCTAAAGTAAATGCAAACCTGCATATATTTCTATGAGGTCTCGGTTGAAAATAATGAGAGTAGGATGTTAGTCTTTTGTAATGCAAACAACTAGTGTCCATGCATAGGGAAGTACATAAAGCTCTGCTCAAGATGCTTCTTATGGCTCATTTAATTTAGTCAATTACAAAGGAGGAAACAATTAGCCAATGAAACGTTACGTGTGTCTTCTAACATCTACCTACCAATTAGCAGAGATAGACTAGCATAAGTAGAATTTGAACTCTAGTTCACTAAGTTCAGTTTGCTTTCTCACTTTAGTGAAGCTTCTGACCCGGAGCACAGAAAGACATCAGTGACATGTTGATTTCTCTCACCCTTCTGGTTCTAATTCTAGAAGCATATAGGATGGTTTAACAATCAAGACCACATTTACTTAGAACTCATTGATTATATATTAAGTACAACAGGAGGAAAGATTCCAACACAAAGGCAGGATTCTCAACTTCAATCCTCCAATGTCAAAGAGATATTTCAACAGTTATCATTTTCATATGTAATGAACACTGCAATAATATTACAGAGGAACACTAGCCTAACAGTAGACTAAAGCTCCAAATATCTCTAAATATTTGAATTGGTCAATCACCTAAATTTAAAATGCATCTTAAATGCATCTGAGTTTGCATATGCATGTGTACACACTCCACCCAGTTGCCTTCAAATTTTCACACACAGTTACACAAACACACATTCATGTAGCAGTAATTTTGTTAATAGATTGATTTATCTCAAGCTTTCTTATCTGTGGTAGACAAACAGATTTGGTCATCATCCAGAGTGGTATCATTCTTAACACCCATCTTAAAACGAATTGCTCTGCTCTTTAAACCATGCACCACTTAAAATAGTGATTCCATATCCTAAAACTTGAAAAAATGTGTATATGTGGCCATATACACAGAGACATCAATGACATTAATTCTTAGTTTTTTGGTCTCCTATTATGTACTAAAAACAGCCTCTTCTATAACCTGTGATGGTTGAAGTCCATCATTCCTACTTTCACATATGAAAAAATAATAAACCAGGGTTAAATTATACTATATACTTACTTAATGCCCCAAAGAAAAAAATGAAAATGAGATATGTAAACAAATAATTTTGCTGGTATAAGAAAGAAGGAGTTACAAACTCCTTTTATGTATAACTAGCTCAATTATAGGCTGGAAACATAGAGTAAAAGAAGTGTGGGAAACAGAAAATGGGTGTGGGAAAAATGTACATTTTTATAAAAACTAGACATTATCTTTGATTAATTTTAACTCTATTCAACTTGACGTGTTGAAAGCATGTGTGCAAATGAGTATGTTTTACCTATGATTTCCTTATGACCCTATCCTTCAACCTGATGTATGGTTTTGTTTGTTTGTTTTGTTTTGTGGATTGTGGGTCTTGAACTCTGGGCCTGAAGACTGACCCTGAGCTCTTCAGCTCAAGGCTAGTGCTCTACCACTTGAACCGTGATGTCAATTCCATTTTCTGGTGGTTAATTGGAGGTAAGAGTCTCACGGATGTTCCTGCTTGGGCTGGCTTTGAACCATGATCCTCAGTTTTCAACCTCCTGAGTAGCAAGGATTAGAAGCATGAGCCATTGGAGCCCAGTATGATGTAAGTTTTGCTATGTGCTTACCTTGCATACTACTGTTTTCAGAAAACACAGCAAAATGACATATTCCAATTGCATTTACCATCTATAAACCGTGAATGTGTTAGAAAATGAAGCCACTTCTAAAGAATAAGAAATATAAATATCATTATTCATTTAAAGTCCTAATAAATTCTCTAATGGAAAGGCAGAAGGCTCAGTGAAATCATGGACTCTAGATATTTGACCTATTGAAGGGCAATTTTCTAAAATTGAAAGGAAAATGTCATCAGTTTAAATAAAAATACTATTGAACAAGGAAGAGAATATTGTAGCCTTAAAGTTTAAAGTGACATTGAGAAGACTTGAAATTAAGGCATTTGAAATTAGGTATGAAAAGGAAATTCTTTTGAAAATACTCTGCATGGAGAAGGCTGTTTTATGAAATCCCCAAGATAACTAACTGACAAGAGTAAACACCTTACAAAGCTATCTTTACACCTTTTAATAATTTGGAAGATATGACTGGAATACATTGAAAAATATATGCATTTGAGTGAGATGACCATATTTACATATCAGCAATTCTATTTTAGCTTTTTCCCTGGATGATTATTGTGTTTCTGTATACATAGAAACATTGTAGTAGGTATCACACTATGCTTTCTGTTGCTAATAAAGACAATACTACAGTCTTATTAAGTTACATCAGTTCACAGTTGTGGTCCAATGTTGAGGGACTCAATAATGACATTGTTTTCTGACAGAATACAGAAGCCCTGTAGTGCATTGATCACCTGCAGAGAAAAAGTGAGAATGAGAAGCCAAACTGGGTTTTATAGCAGACCTACCCTCAGTTAACCTACTATCTCACCAATCCATTAATTATATTAATGTGTTAATTCATGCATGAGGGGCAGTGCTCTAATTACCTCTTAAAGGTTCCAGCTATTCCAGGTCTTAATGTTTCATAATGAGGGATCTGATTTCATGATTTCATCCTGAGTTTTCCAGTGAACGCTATTCACAACATAGCAATATTCATTACAATACTCCAAATAAAAACGTTTGGTGAACTATCCCTAAGCAAGGGCTGTGGGGGTGGGGGAGGGTAGGATTCAGATAATGATCATCTCTGTGTATCTTCCACAAGTCTAGATATAATGGGTGACATCTGTCTTTTAATTGGCCTGAGGATGAAGCCACCCAAAGAAGAGTTAAGAGACAAGAAGAAACAATAGCAAGAAAGAAAACCACTTGAGACCTTATCTTGGGGTTCATCTTTCCTAACATCAACTTATCTGACCGTTTCTGCTTGTCTCAGACATATACTAGTTATTGCAAATAACGGAAACCATGGGACCTATGTTTCTTTGGGCCTGGCTTACTTCACTTAATATAATTTCTTCCAAGTCTTTCCATTTCCTTATGATGGGGCAATGTCATTCTTTCTGATGGAGGCATAGAATCCCATTGTGTGTATATACCACACTTTCTTGATCCATTCATCTACTGAGGCATCTGGGTTGGTTCTATATCTTAGCTATAGTAAATGATGTTGCAATAAACATAATTGTTCTGGTAGCTTTAGTATGGTCTTGTTTATGGTCATCTGGGTAAATGCCCAAAAGTGGGACTCCAGGATAAGGTTTCAAATGTTTTTTTTCTTGCTATTGTTTCTAACATATTTATAAGATGATTTCTTTGTTGCGTTGTACGTCCCTCCCCCAGGGTATAACCCCTGCTTTCACTGTATTTGATGTTGGTATAATTTGTGGAGGGGAAGGGAAAAAACAAATCATTTAACTAGGGATACAGGTGGACCCATTGCAACAATCAGATGTATAAGACGTTATGTCCAAAGATGAACTTTGGAGGGTGGGGGGAGGGAATGGAAGTGCAGGGATGGTAAGGGGAAACAAAGGAGGAGGCAACAATGCTTGAAAAGAAATGTACTCATTACCTTGCTCATGTAATTGTAGCCCCTCTGTATGGTATTTTCACAATAAAAAACTTATTAAAAATAAAAATGCAACAAAAAATAAAATGAATAAAAGAGACAATAACTTCAACTAAACTTGATTTCCAATGATGAGAACTGGGAGCAGATGGAATGATGCCTATGGTAGAGCAGGTCCTGATAGTGCATGCTGACCAAGTGTCATTTTCTCAACACTGGAGATTTCTTCAGACCTAAAGATTACTTCTGGAGTGAAAGAAGTCCTGAAATAATTATACTAGATACCTTGAGAGGTGGGAGTTTAGAAATAATCTAGTTTAACATCCAGTTCATGGACCATAAATGGCTCATGTAATCATTTGGTATTCCGTAAGACAGCTTTTCCACAGCCCCATCTTCTTGAATTGATCATTTGTATGGCAGCAAATGGTATCACTGATGACATTTGGATATCCAAATAGTCAAATGGCCGTTGGCAGGAAAAAACGTTCCCAACTCCTTATAATATCAGTACCAATAATAACCTCACAAAGTAAAAATTATTTATAGACATTACAAAGAGCACTGGTTTACACTTTGAAGATCAGTAAGACTTATCTTCTCTCTGAGACTCCTTTATAAAGAGATGATTCTGAAAACCCTATTAGACATGTCAAAATTCAGTGGAATTAATTGACTATGATAATGATAAGAGTATATCACATATATCTCTCCCATTTTCGTAAATCAATTACAATTATTATAGAGTTGCTTTTTTTTTTTTTTTTTGGTCAGTCGTGGGGCTTGAACTCTGGGCCCGGGCGCTGTCCCTCAGCTCTTCAGCTCAAGGCGAGTGCTCTACCACTTGAGCTACAGCGCCACTTCCGGTTTTCTGGTGGTTTATTGGAGATAGGAGTCTCACGGTCTCTCCTGCCCGGGCTGGCTTTGAACGGCGATCCTCAGATCTCAGCCTCCTGAGTAGCTAGGATTACAGGTGTGAGCCACCAGCGCCCGGCTATTGCATTGTTTTTTTTAAGGGAATTGGTTGGGATGGGAAAGATGGCATAGAGTGAAGAAAAAGGTAACATTGATCAAAATGGATTACATTCACAAACTGACATGTTAAATTAAAATTCTTCTGTACAATAACATAAGGATAATGAAAATAGAATTGCATTCTATATTTATTGTTAAGCATTATTTCACCAAATTGATGGGCTCCCGCCAATAATCAAGGCCCAACTAAAGCAATGATGTACATTTATTCAAGAAAAATGATCACAACTAAAACACTGGATGTTGGATAATCTTAGAAAGAAGAGAAACACCAGAGATGTTTGCTGAAGAAGAGAAAGATTTGCAGAGAGCTATGATAGTAATTCACCAAGAAACAGACATAAATGTAGAGAAGCAGAGCTCCATACAGCTATGCAAGTTCAGTATACAAGGTTCCTGAAATATATTTTCAGGAATGCCAAACATATCAGCCAGAAATCTTACTTCAAAAGAGCTGCAGGAAGGAAGAGAAAGAGAAAGTTACCTTGAAAAAATAGTTTGGTATAAAATTAAATTTGCATTCTATAGCAGATATTGATATAGAAAAGAGAAGAAGCTTATTGAGGTGATGAAATATTTTCTTGATCAAATTGTTAATAATGATGGGAGTGTAGATTGGCCACACTCACTAAATTGTAAATTTTGTTCAGTTTAGCATATAAATTATTCTATGGCAAAGGCAAAATTTTCAAAAAACTCTTTAGTATCATGTAAATATTTGACATGCTTTTGAAAAAGAGAGAAATGAATACTAGGCTTTTTTCCCTTGAATACCTGTTTTTAATATTGAAGGCTGGGTGACACATGGTAAATTGAGGAGAAAATATATAATTCCTTCAGAGTTTTACTTTTCCAGCTTGCTTCAGATACTAAGCAGTAAAACAGAGAACAGATCTCAGAACATTTTCAGTGGAATTACAAACCTGAAAATACTGTCTTATATGAAGTGATTAAAAATGCAGAAGTAATTTGTGTGTTTGGGATGGAATACACAGAAAAGTAAACATAGACTGGACTCTGGACAAATTTAGCATTTTAAATTGGACCAGAAAGAAAGATTGACTTAGAACCATCATGATAAGGAAAATCAGTTTAAACCTTAGCTTTCAATAAGTAGAAAATGGTTAAATCTAATAAAATATCTGAAATAAAAAGACTGAAAAGTGTCCATTGCAATAAGGAAATAAGAATTTATTAATGATGTCAAGAACAATAATCCAGGGATACATGGTATGCAATGAGTTCTATAATTTTGAAATTTGTAATTATTAAAGAATGTCCAAATGCTGATAGAACTATCAAACCTGGAGGGAGATGAACAAAGATCCAGGAAACTAGTGAAAGAGAAAAACTGGACATTATGGCAAGGGATGATCTTAGAGATGGAAAGTTTACATTATTGTTGGAGGGAATGATAATAGATAAAACTTAAAGTAAGTATGTAGATTTGATGTCAAACCAGATATTTTAACTGGGTCATTTATTTTCTAAATGAAGAGTCCTACACTATGACTGGCATTGAGTATCCTTATATACTGAGCATGGCACAGATAAACTGAAGCTCAGAGAGCCGGGAAAATGAACTGGTCAGAAATTTCCTCATAAAACTGATTGTAGGATGGGTTTTTTAACATAATATATGAATATATCATAAACAATGTAAAATATAGAGACCTATATATGTATATATACATAAAATATTTGAGGCTAGTTTTTTCAGTACAATGTTATTTTATTAATTATAATTTCTGACTGGAGGTAGAATGATCTAATCATTACACTAACAATAGTTTGCATCTATTAAATAAATGGTTATAATGCTCTGTTAAAAATACAGTTGCAAGATTTTAGTTTATTAAGGTGAGTGTTAGCAGGGAGAGATCAATGTAATTGAAAGAAGGTTTTTATTATATTTTTTATTTTCTAAAAGTGAAAAACAGGGAAAATACTAAGTTTGATCATGTGAAAGAAGTAAGGAGAAAATCTAAGCCAAAGTCTTCATGGAAAGGTAAATCATGGCCAAGTAGAGTTTAAAACTGATTAATCTGAGTAATGTCCCTAGGCTATAGGGTGATCTATAATTAGCTGGGACTTCATCAAAGAATAACTTAGGGATAGAAAAATATTAGCTTTGCAAGTGAGAGCTAGACAAAAAGGTGCTTGGTACAGTAGATGTGGGAATATTGACATGAATATGAAAGATACATTCTTGTCTAGACAAGTTCTTTACCATCTTTAATAATCAGCTACCTTGCAGAAGAAAATTGTATACTCAGGCACGCTTTCTGAGGCTAAAAACATAAAATTCAGAATGTAAATAAGATGATTAGTAGATAGACTGCCAGTTTACATCTTTGGGTGTTTTCTCTGAGAAGTTTCCACTCATTGTCCTAAGTCAAGAAGATGATGGCTAATTGATTCTTTCAGCTTTGGGTTTTCCATAATTAGTTTTACTATGACGCATGGGGAAGGCAAGGAGAAAGAAGCAGGAAATAATATGCATTCATGTGCTTACATCTTTATTGTTATTGTTTTTAATGTACTATGTGAAGCTATTTCTTATTTCTTTCATTTTTTCTCTTTTTTTCTCCTATGGTTTATCCCTTGTCACTGAATTTGATTTTGGCACCCTGTGTATTGTATATACATATGTCTGAATTAGGGAAGGGAAGGGGAACAACAAAAAGGTGAAACAAAGGACAAAGGGTGAACCAATGCAACCATGATACTCACAAGAAAATATGTTTGAGATGAACTTTACAACTTGGGGGCAAGGAGAGTTAGGAGGGGAGGGAAAATGAGAGGAAAAACTATGGAGGGGGTAACAGTTTTCAACAAGAAATGTACTCTTGGGAAGGGATGTGAAGGGTAAACAAAGGAGGAGGCTGCAATGCTTGGTAAGAAATGTACGCATTATCCTGCCCATGTAATTGAAACTCCTCTGTACAGCATGTTCACAAATAAAATAAAATTAAAAAAAAAGAAAACTAAAAAAAAAAGAAATGTACTCTCTCCCTTATGCATGAAACTGTAACCCCTCTGTACATAACTTTGACAATAAAAGTAAATTAAAAAAGTGAAATTTAGTGTGCTTATGAAGACACTATTGCAGGAGACAAAGGAGCAAATGCAATTAGGTTTCTGAGTAAGCAAATCTGAATAATTAAAGATCATGTTCAGAAGGTAAGATGTTAGAATTAATGACTGTATAGGTGATAAGGTTAGAGTATTGACAGGTGTTAAGATGTTAAAGAAGAGAACTTCATTTGAGATGAAATGCCCAAGGAGGTAAGAGGTTAGAGCTGAATCTATAATTAGAGTGGACTCTAAGGAAATCTAGAATTACAGCAAAACAAAAAAATCTTACAGAAGAAGGAAAAATACAATCTAGACCTAATTATAAAAAGATAGCAAGTGCTACAGGGTGCCAGTGGTTCACACCTATACTCTTAGCTACTCAGGATGCTGAGATCTGAGGAATGTGGTGGTGTGAAGTCAGCCCAGTCAGGAAAGTCCATAAGACTCTTTTCTCTAGTAAACCATCACATGGAAGTGGAGCTGTATAACACAAGTCATAGAGCACTAGCTTGGAGCATAAAAGCTCAGGGAAAGTCCCGAGACCCTGAGTTCAAGCCCCAGGACCAGACACATACACAAAAAGAGTTCTAAGAAAATGGCAGAAATAAAGAGAGACAAGAACGATAAGAGAGATAGATACACACAAACACGCAGATAAAGTGTGTGTGTGGGGGGGTCTCAGTGGTACTGAGAGTGATGGAAACATTGATAGATATAAGATATGAAAAAATACATTTGGGTTTGAATGGTGCAGGAACCCTGTGCCTTACATAATGTCTAATTCTTTTTTATTATTTTTATTTTTTGTTAACATACTGTACAGAGGGGTTACAATTACATGCGCAAGATAATGAGTGCATTTCTTATCAAGCATTGCAGCCTCCTCCTCTGTTTACCCTTCACACTCCTTCCCAGCCTCCGCCTCCCCCCCGTCCCCCCACCCAATTCTCCCCTCTCCACCAAAGATAATGTCTAATTCTTAACTTTGGCATTAAAAGAATCATTTTTATACTTTGCATTGCTGTATTATTTATTTACTTATTTATAGTTGCGTTCTTTAAGTAGTTGTAAGGGGTTTCAATTCAACAAATGAGTTTTTAAGTACAATGAGTCTTGATCAATGTTGCCATTTTCATCCTTCTCCTCATCTTTCCTTAACCCTAGCCATCCTGTCAAGTCACCTGCTTCCATTTTTACATAATTACTTACATTGGATATGATGATTGATTTCACCTACTCTTCCTCTATATTACTTGGGTTAAATGCAGTTTTCATTATTTTATCCCTCAAAACTTAACAATTTTCAAAATGCTCCTTAGAATATATCTATGTGAAATCTTATATAGAAGTCCAAAGATACTTCCTTTGCTACAGTTAGTGATTTGTGAGTATTCCATTGTCTTTGGCCTTGGGAATCCAAAACTTGCACTTAAGGTTTCTTAGTTTTTGAATTTAGTCTGAGAGTCTCATGGTTCTGAGAACTTTAGACTTGGTTCGAGACATACTATTGGGGTTCATTTTGCCTAACATCAACTTATCTTACCATTTCTGCTTGTCTCAGACATGCACTAGTAATTGCAAATAAGGGAAACCAAGATAAGGACTCAAATGGTTTTTCTTGCTTGCTATTGTTCCTAATGTATTTATAAGATGATTTCTTTGTTGCTTTGTATGTCTCTCCCCCACGATATAACCCCTGTTTTCTCTATATTTGATGTTGGTATAATTTGGGGAGGGGAAGAGAAAAAACAAATTGTTTAAATAGGGCTACAGGTGGACCCATTGTAACAATGAGATGTACAAGATGTTACGTTGAAAAACAAACTTTGCAAATTTGACGCGGGGTGGGTGGAGGTGCTGGGGGGAAGAGGGCATAGGGGGAGATGGGGAGGGATGGGAAGGGGAAACAAAGGAGGAGGCAACAATGCTTGGTAAGAAATGTACTCATTACATTGCCCATGTAATTGTAACCCCTCTGTATGGTATTTTCACAACTTAAAAAAAAAAAAGGACATACTACTAGTTTACCTGATTCCCAGTGTTTTCAAGGAATTCCAGTGTCCTTCAATACAGTCATACTGACACAGAAGCAACCATCACAAAAAATCCATCTCTTCTGTAGATATGTGTGTATTAATCATGGCTTATGCCTATGATCCTAGCTATTCAGGAAGTTAAGCTCTGAGACTCTTAGTTTGATTCCAGTTAGGACAGAAGAGGCCATGAGACTCAACTCCAAAGCACCAAAGCAACAAGATTGGAGCTCTGGCTTAAGTGGTAGAGTACTAGCCTTGAGCAAAAAGCTCAATGATATCATCCAAGCCTTAAGTTCAAACCCCAAACCAGCACATAGAAACAAAACAAAATTCAATTTTAGCATAAAATATTTTTTTGAAAAAGTTCCTGTCTGTAGTTTCATGGCTCATACTCTGTGCTGGTTTACAACTCATTAAATCAAACTACACATCATCTTTATACCATAAACAGAATCACACAGGTGTACAGTAAATTGGTTCTCTTAACTCAATGTCATCTTGTAAGCTTCCTCTCAGATTGCATTATTTAGAAAGCTTCCTTTTATTCCTCAATGTGAACCTTCATTTAAAGTGTCTATAATATTTTTAAGGGTCTTGATTAATAACCTTGAATTTACATTTCAACATTGTAAGCAGAAAGATGCTTCTACAGTGAGGTTGCTGAAGGATTTAAGTGAATCTTGACTATAAAATTGTAGTTTCTAGTATTGTGCAGTATGTCCTCTACTAATGGCCTGGATAAAGTCACAACTAGAAATACAACTTTTCTCAAAATCTTACATTCTATAGATTTTTCAAATTCGAAAAGAATTGATTAAATAGGGCAACAAAAGGAGCTGAAATTTGTCCTGGACCTTAAAAGAAGTTTAAAATTCTGTGGGAAAAATTATGATGGGGATTTAGTGTTCAGTACTTAATTAGAAAACACCCTACAGGTGTTTAGGGACCACTTTTGGAGATAAAGCTAGAATGCGACTGAAATCATAGAAGTGGATATATGTTTCAACAGTGAAAATGCATATGAAAAGCAACAACAACAAAGAGAACCAAGAAGAGAATAGAGTTCAAGGCTTGGACAGTGAAAGACAAATGTGAAAAGAAGTGTCCTGCTAGCTTTGAAAATTTGAGCATTTTCAAATGCTAGATTTGAAAATTGATGAAAAGGAAGGGAAAATCAACAGTTCTCTATCTGAGATAAGAGATGTGGATATAATTTCAAGAAAAACAAGACAAAACATGTATTCATGAATCCCAAATTGTTAAAAGAGAAAAAAAGGAAAATAACATTTACTTTAACAAAGTACAGGTGACTTTGGGCATACGTCACTAGATAAGAATGCCTTGTGTGAAGAGGGAACTACTGAAGAAATTAGCTGGGACAGATTATATGGAGACATTAAAGTTCTGACTACAAAAGAGAAGATGGAAATATGCCACCCACGGGAAACAGATTCATGTGAAAATATTTATTTTGTAGAACTAGAAATTTCTATTCAATTTCACATAGTATGAAGACAGCACATTGCACTGCAATTCAATTAAATGAATTTACTGTCATTGTTGTCATGTGTTTCGTTAAATTCTGAGGGTTTTCAGAAACCTTTTCAGAATTTCATAGCTTAGGGCTCACTGGGTTTTCTTTTTCTTTTTCTGATGGTGGTTGTTGTGAAATCTCTTACATGATCCTACAATATGTCACATGTGACCTCATATTTGGGAATTCTCAAACTTTTGGAAACTTTTCAAATTTTTAACAAGATCTTGCTTGGCTTGTAAGATCAGAAAACATTGGGTGCATTCAGAGTAGTATAGCTATAGACAGGAATTTGTAGGGTTTTTTTTTGCTACTAAGGCAAGAGATCACAAAGTAGAGTTCAGGGAATTGAGTCAAATAGTATAACTAGAAGAACAAGACTTATACAAAAGTGGTACCACAAAATTAACCAGAGAGTTCATGATCATAATTCACTTGTATGCCAAGAAACATACATTTTTATTAAAGCAGCAAAAAGAAATGTTAGATTTTGTGAAATGTTTTATTTTTGAAAGTATATTCTTAAGGTAGTGTGTATGGAAGTATCAGGTCAACTGTCACTGATCAAATGCTTTGAAGGAACAAAGGAACATGGAAAAATCAACTATTGACCTATGCAATCTTAAATAAGGAGAAAGTAGAAGATAATTAAGATAATGGCTTTTTCCTGTTTTAAAAAATCTTTAAGTAGTATTGCTCATTAACTCTTTAATGTATATATATATATGTATATATAGATACACACACACACACACACACACACACACACACACACACACACATACATATCCAGGAGAAGACAGAAGGAGAAGATAACAGTTCCATCCCAGAAAAGAAAAATCTATAAATCAGAATCCAAACATACTTCACCTGGATCTCAGACTCCCTGTTTTCAGAGTTGTGAAATATACATTTCTGTCATTTTTTGTGCTACTTTGTTTTAGCAGAGAAAGATACTGTTTCTTTTGTCCTTCCCTTCCTTTTTTCTTTTCCCTTACCTTCCTTTTTCCTCTATTTCTTCCTTTCTCCCCTTGTTTTTTCCTCCCTTCCTTCATCCCCTCCTTCCATTACTTTTTCAAAAGCTTTTTGCTTCTATTTATGATGAAACCACTTTCTTGGTTTAGTCTTTACTTTTAAGACATACTAACTAATTCCATTCATTTCCAGTAAGTTTTCTTTTTATATGTTGTCATTTATCTAAAAGGTAACATGCTCTTTCCATAATCTCATTCATTAAAATTTCCAGGTAAAATTTAACTTATCTATAATTTCTTGAACAAAACTCATTTGGTTCCATTAAGGACATTACTCAATTCCAGTACCATGAGGAAGAAAATAATTGCTATTGTTACTTACAGAAATGAAAAAATGGGGAAATAGAGATAGTCAATTGTTTACTTAAGAACTTAATTCTGTTAAAGAACAGAACTTGCACTAGAGACACAATGTGTCATGGTATTTAAATTAGATTCCATTTTAACCTGCCTAGTGTCTAGTCACTTCAGGTCTTACTGGAAATAGAGAAAATTGGGACACTAAATATCAATTAATAATGTCATTTGCAAAAATGAGATCCCAAGTAGAAGAGCATTTAAGAGATTTTTTAAGAAGGGTACTATGCTCATGAAGGTGTTGTACAAAAAATTGTCAGAGTTTGAATTACATAGATAAGGAAGACCTTATTAAATCTATTTCAGAGCCAGAGAAAGATTGAAAGGAACATGGTTAGGATGGATAGCAAGAGGATGTTTAAACTCAGAAGTAAGCTAATGGAAAATCACTGGAGGACCTCTGAGGAAGATTGATCATGAAATCAGGCCATTTGTGTTCTCTAATTTCTACTCAAAGTAATCTCCTATCAACTCACAAAGACGAGTTTATAGAGGCCTTATCTGGATATTTCTTGATGATTATATTTCTAAGAAAGGAGTCTCTCCCCCATGTCTTATAGAAAGCCATGCTTATGAGGTAGAATATTTGTCTCTGGAATGAATAAAGAAAACAGGTTAGAATAACTTGTTTTCTAATGTAGATGAGCTAAGGAAATGGGTAATGGTGCTGAAAGAAAAAAACTGTTCAAAGTTTAGTTAAGTAGAAGGAGATTGGGAAATATGTGGTTGCACTAAGATTAAACATTTTAAACTAATGGCAACTTCCAAGTGACTTTTCAACAAGCAAAATGGAGTGACAAATCATCTTATATATTCCTTTGTAGTTGTAGAAAATAGAGTGGAAGCCAAAGTAGTGAATTTTCTGTAGAGTTAGGAAATAGAAGATATATATTTAAAGATGAACTAAGCTCAAAAAACTATTTTCTAACTTGGAGCAAAGGAGCATGGCTGAAGAAAGGAGAAGCATTTTGGGTATTGGAGAGGAATCCCTGAGAGGAGCATTTGTGAAGGATACAATAGGATCTTAAGAAAGAGGGAAAACTTACAGAAGAAACTGATGATAGTGGTATAGATTCATTCAAAATAAGTGAGATCAAGTAGGTATAATGAGGCTATTTACAGAATAGCTAATAGAAAGCTTAGAGAAAAAGAAAAGAAAATTACAAGAAAGCAAAAACAAGAAGAAAAGCACTGATTTTAATTTTAAAAAAGTATTTTTGGACCAATTGTCTATTCCTCCAGATTTCTCCTAGAACAGACCTGAAAGACCTACAGCAATCTGTCTCTGAAATCATGGAAGAAAAGAAAATTTATGAGCTAGCTTCAGTCACAACAGGACTATTTTAGGAGACCAGCATTTTTATTTTGTTATGGAATGCCTTGTAACTTTCTGTAAATTACCTATATTCTTTGTACTATACTTTCTTTATCTTGTGAAATTGGTTATTAGCTGGAGGGTTCTCAATACATACTTTTCACATCAGAAACATTTGCTTCTTGGTACTTTAATAAGTATTATGTAGATATCTTAATATCTATACATTAGTGATGATCTATGATACCTTGAAACATCTTTCACATATGGTGCTTATACCTAGGAGCACTATAGAAACCATAATGCAATAAATTAAAATCTGCTCTGTCCCTTGTCATTAAATATGTCAACTAAAAAGCAACAGGGATATTTTAACTTTGTTTTTATCTTTTAACAAAATTTCAAACTGACCTGCTCCAACCTATGTCATATTCCCAAAATAAACCAGGCTATATTTTCCTGTTATTATTTTAATGAAGTAGCAGAGAAAAAGAAATCAACTCACTATAGCTACATATGGAACCAACTCAGATGCCCTCAGTAGATGAATGGATTAAGAAAATGTGGTATATATACACAATGGAATTCTATGCCTCCATCAGAAAGAATGACATTGCCCCTTTGTTAGGAAATGGAAAGACTTGGAAAAAAATCATATTAAGTGAAGTCAGCCAGACCCAAAGAATTATAGGTCCCATGGTTCCCCTTATTTGCAATAATTAGTATATGTCTAGGATGATCTTAGCACATGACCAGAATAGCTCAAGAGCTATGTACATATGACCATATAAGATTATGTTAATTGAAATGAACCCCAAGATATGGACACAAGAAGTTTTTAGTTGTTGTTCTTAGTATACTATGTTTTGTTTCTTTTCTTTTCTTTTTTTTCATCTTGGGCTTGAATTCTGGGCCTGGGCTCTGTCCCTCAGCTCTTCAGCTCAAGGCTAGCGATCTACCACTTCAGCCACAGCGCCACTTCCAGTTTTCTGAGCAGTTTATTGGAGATAAGTGTCTCACGGACTTTCCTTCCCCGGGCTGGCTTTGAACCGCCATCCTCATATCCCAGCCTTCAGAGTAGTTAGGATTACAGGCATGAGCCACCCGTGCCTGGTTGATTTTTTTTGTTTCTATTGTATGTTCTTCCCCCTATGGTATATCCCTGTTGTCACTGTATTTGATTTTGGCTCCCTGTATCTTGTATATACATTTATCTGATTTGGGGAAGGGGAATAACAAAATGCTGAAACAAAGACACAGGATGACCCATTACAACAATGATACTCACAAGACACTATGTTGGAAATGAACTTTACAACCTTGGGTGAGGAGTGGGGAGTGGGGAGTGGGGAGTGGGCAAGTAGGAGAAAAACAAAGGAGGTGTTAACAATGTCAGACAAGAAATGTACTCATTACCTTATTCACATAACTGTAACCCCTCTGTATAGCAACTTTACAATAAAATAAAAATAAAAAAATCCCCAAACCAAATGAACCCCAAAACCCTAAAGAACTAACGTAAATCAGAAAGCCTACTTTGAATATCCTTCACAGCATTAACTTAGTAGGTGGGTAGTTAAAACTCAATCAAAGAATAAATCCAGGAGAAATTTCTCTTGCTATATGAATAAGTAGATAAATTTTAACATGGTAGGCACATTCCATATGTGAGTGTATCTTCTTCTCCACTAGAAAGTCACTATATTAATTGCTGTAGGTTGAAGAGCAATGGGAAAGATAAGACAAACTTAATAGACTGATACATACTAAGATGATTGTTCATACCATTGGAAAGGATAAAGAGTAAGGCATCTCTGCAGGGTTCATGGTTGGTGAAAGAATAAAATGTGGTGGAATTGTGCAAGACTATTTCCTCCCAACATCTTATTTACTAATATGGCATAAACTTTCATTATTGTAGAATTTTAATAAGGGACTCATATGTTTGTGGGGTTGTTGTAAGGGAGTAATATCTGATCCTTTTTAAGAGAATTTTACTAAGGAAAATTCAACATAAGAATAAAACAGGAAACATATACTTTCAGGTATTCCTATGGCAAAAATCTTTCTGCCATTTGTATTTATTACAAAGACATTTGCCGTATATTATGAGGGCTTGCTATTCCAGTGATAAAGTTATTTTGTGTCAAGAAATCTACTGACCTTCCAGTACTGTCAAGCTTTGTTTATGAGCATTTGTTAACATAACCACCTATTGACTATCCTCTGTTGTCTTGATTATATTACAAAATAATGTATTTAGAAAATGACAGATAAGGGCAAAATAACATCTCTTTAAAAAAATCTTATTACAGTATTTCCAAAAAATAGAGTTTAAAAAATACTTATTATTTTTGAGTTTGAATTCAGGGCCTTACACTTGCAAGTCAGGTGCTCCACTGCCAAGCCATTCCTCCAGCTCCCCTCACCTAATTTTTTTTTACTGGCAATGATGAAATAGTCTTGCTTTCCTCTAAGCATGCAGCGGGACCCTGATTTAAATTTTAAATTAATTAATGCAGTTTCATTTAAATTTGGGACATAGATAACAAGTTATTGATATGTTGGATTTTCCTTTTGAAGTTTCTTAAAAAGGATCAGATACTATTCCCTTATAACAATTTAACAAACTTATTTAGTCCTTTATTCAAATAAAGAAATGGAATATATTCTTGAGATGCTACTAGGCCTAACTAGTAAAAGCTAGTCAAGGAGTAATGAAATACATATTATAGCTTAAGAAATTTAAATTATAGCTTAAGAAAACTGTATTATTGAAGACCCAGCACCTGGTAAATCACTTAACATATAATTGTAATACTTCATTCACCTATTACATTTTAGAACCCTAGGTTATTTTTCTGTTCTACACTTTCATTCACATATCCAATATAATGAAATGACTACTGTGGTCCTTTGCTTTACTCTTCCTCTTTTCTTCTTACCAGATTACTGAAATGCTCTCCTTGGGTGCCCAGACTTTAGTCATTCAGATGATAACTTTCTCTTTGTATAGGCAGACAGATTACAAACATTGGAAAGTTCCCTTAAGTTGATACTTCTTTTCTTTCTCAATTGTTGATTCTAGTAAAGCTAATTATTCCATCTTGGCATCTGGGAAGAGTGAGTTAGCTCCTGAAAATGATCTAAACAAAAGTGACCTTTCCTGCTATGAGATACTAAGAACTGTGAATTCCAGGAATATTAAGGTCGCAGAACTCTCAGCACAGCTTTTGCTAGTCAGCCAACTCAAGTTCTAACTTCTCTCTCATGTTGCTATCAAGGACTTGGAAATGCTGTAGCTCTTTAAGGTTGCTGAGATGTCACTGCAAGTTGTTCCTATAGATTTCTGAAGGGAAATAAATTGGTAGTCGTTTGAAGGCATTTAAAAAAAATCATACTTAATCAGTAAATAAACGCCATTACAGCTACAACCCCTATGGTTTTGCTGGCATGCCTTGATTTTTAATTGTTTTTCAAAAATGTATTTTTTAATATTTATAAAAGCTGCTATTTCAGAGAAAAAACTGAATCAAGAAATTGATTGTAACATGCATTTTTAGCTATAACTATGAGACCAAGTTACACTTTTAGCAAAAGAAAGCAATGAGTTGGATTAAATTTCCTTTTCCTCTCTTTTTTCAGCTTTAAGATGGTAAAGAAAAAATTCTATATGATGAATTTTAACTATTATAAGTGTCATATAAAAGTCACCACTTTCTGATCCTTCAGTTTAGCATAGGGATTTGAAAGGATTACCAGACGAGTGTTGAAGGCTGAGATCTTGGAAAATGTTCTCTCATTCTGCATGTACAGATTGTAGCCATGGAGCTTCTCATGACAGAAAATTAATAGACCATCTTAATGACCCTCTGATTTTTCCTGTTGCTCGAGCAGCTGACTCAATCCCCAACAGCTATAATTAAGGAGAGCAATCTGTCCAAGAAGATCGCTGTTCTTGTTAATTTGGTAAACTCCCATACTGGCTTTCCCTATTATGCTGTGTAGCTGACACACACATAGTCTTGAAAGCTTTTTGCCCAAGCAAACTGCCAGGGAATAAAGCTCCACACAATTAGTTGGTAGAATGAAAGATGAAGTTTGGGAGGCTAAGAGCATTGCCTCACTATTTTCAGTTTTGAAACTCGTTTTCATAGGGCAAATAAAATAGAAATACACTAGGGTGTTTGTAAAAATAAAAATATGTTCTTGTCTCCTGTAACTGAATCTCAGTGGATCCGTTGAAAGCTATACTTGTATAGATGCTGAGCAGTTTGTTTCATTGAAAAGTGATATCGGATAAGTTAAATTCTCTCAGGTGTTGTCTCAGTTTCTTCCATAATAAGTGCTTTGCCTTCACCTATGTTATACTTTGGGGAAGCAGTTCCTCCATATCTGAGACCAATTTACATGCAATGTAGAACAGTTTGAGCTAGATATAGGTCCAAATTTATACTCATCATTGTTGCGTATTTTTTTAAAGCATTATGTAACACTGTTACAATGTAGCATTTATATTTTGTTTGGTTAGGTAAATCTTACTGAAAATACAAGGACACTTGAGTTCTTCAAGCTGAATTCGAGGAGTCCACACACTGGGTACAAATAAATTGTTGAGTTGATTTTACAATTGGAGATTTCAGGATATTCTTATCTTTCTAAGATAGTCCCAAAGAAAAATAAATGTATACTCTGAGTACACATGATTGTGAATGTATAAAACTATATTACCATTGAGTTACATGAGTTAATTATTAATCTCCTGTGGTTTCTTTTATTTTTTTTCCATTTGGTCTTCTTTATCCTGAATATTTATGTTCTCAAATGAGGATAGATATAGTGTCTACAATAGTTTTCTATTCATCTGTTAACTAAAAAATAATGAAGAATGCAACACTGATACTCATAAGGCACTATGTTGTAAATGAATTTTACAACTTGGAAGGGAGGGGAGAGGAGGCGAGATAATGGAGAAAACAAGGGAGGGGTAACAATGTTGGACAAAACTTGTTCTCATTTCCTTACTTATGTAACTGTAACCCCTCTATATATCATCTTTACAATAAAAAATACTAAGACAAAAAACAAAACAGAAGTAGGGTAATTATTAGGTATAAGAACATGTTTCATATCTTAGCAAGTTTAGAATCTATCACCAGAAATTCCAATCACCACTAACTTCCTGATCAAAACATTGTAGCCTAACTTTCCAGTTTAAGTGGGGAGGCTTTTTTGTTGTTGTTTTTGTAAGTCGTGGGGCTTGAACTCAGGGCCTGGGAGCTATCCCTGAGCTTTTTAGCTCAAAGTTAGTGTTCTAACACTTTGAGCCACACTGCCATTTTGGGTTTTCTGGTGGTTAATTGGAGATAAGAGTCTCCAAAACTTTCCTGCCTGGGCTGGCTTCAAACCACTATCACCAGATCTCAGCCTCCTAAGTAGCTAAAACTATAGGCATGAGCCACAGACTCCTGATTCTAGCCTGACATCCTGTGACCACTCAACTTCCCTGTTTTATTTATTATGTATTTAATTTCAGGGATGTTTTATTAGGAACCAAAGCATTAAAGACATTTTATTACAGGAGAAGAAAGCTGGCCTATAAATGAAGTAAAGGCAGGCATTCCATACACTTTCAGCATCAATGAAACAAGACAGAAAAACTCATTTTAATGAACATTTTCTGAGTATAACTGCATCATTTTGATGGCACTTTGGAAGAAAGAGCTGAAAAAATGTTGCTAGGCAAAAAGTGAAACAAACTCATTTTGTTTAATCCATAAGTTTAGAAATGCTGTATAAATTTTCACTTTTAGCAAGATAAATTCTTCATAAAGCAACTTATGCTTCTTGATACCATGACTGTCCAAGTAAAAGATATGGATGAATAGCAGTTATTAGTTATATTATTGTGTGCTTTAATGTTTCCTAAGTATCTTAGATAAAAAGAAAAATTTCAAATCAATTTCTCCAGAGAAAAGGGTTATGCAGAAAAACTTTGTTGTTTTTTTAATGTAGTTAAAGGTGGTTTCTTTTTTCTTTTGTGTTTTATTTACCCTATGGTTTAATCCCATTATCACTGTATTTGATTTTGGTATCCTGGATATGTATATATGTTTGTCTGAATTAGGGAAGGATGAGATCAAGGACAAAGGGCAAACCAATGCAACAGTGATACTAACAAGACAATATATTTGAAATGAACTGTACAACTTGGGAGGGTTGGGATGGAGGAAAAGTGAGGGAAAAATGAGGGATGGGTAACAAGTTTGACAAAAAAAATGTACTAACTACCTTATGTATGTAACTGTAACCCCTCTGTACATAACCTTGACAATGAAATAAAATAAAAAAGCAGACATTGCTGCCATACTATAAGGTAATTTGGGAGAATTAAAACTCTAAGCACAATGGCAGGCATATGATATACGAGTTAGTATTCTCACTATAATTAAAACAAATATAGATATAGCTATTCTGATCAATTTTAAAATATTTTAGGAAAAGATAGATCAAATGAATGTGTAAAAAATGTCTTTTCCTTTTCCCCAAATTAAGTTGATAAATGTCACTAATTTTATAGTATTCCTCTGACAAAAAATTGAAGTCCATCCAAAGATTTTTTATTGATTTCATCAGGGAGACTATAAGTAGAACTTAATGTTAGTTGAATTTATATAAATAAAAAAATGACAAACTTAATTGCCAACACACATCCTAATGAAGAACTTTAAGTATTAAAAAACCTACAAAATAGTGAACATATAGTATCCATTCAAACTCAAATCTGAACATTTAAATTGCTTTTTTCTTTGACCTTGTGACCAAAAAACCAAAAATTAAACATTGCAGGATTCAAAAACAAATAAGCAACCAAGAAATTTTAGTTGCTCAACATTATCTCCAAGTATCTCTCAGTCTATTTCAATCATTTTTTAGGTAAATAGTCTTTTATTTATTGCCCTAATTTATAGCCAGTGCTGCTAATCACATTCATGCCTTTTAAGCTTAGGTTACTGAAGTGAGATTTCTTCTAATGAATAAGAAGCTCTCATGCCCTGAGAGACAAAGGGTGTATATTTTCCCTTATATGTGGGAGCTATGTGTATCTTATACATTTATAAGTAAGAATGTTGGGTGGTGTGCAAGTGTATACAAATATATTAACTGAAATATGTTAGGTTAAAGTGAGTTTTTTTAGTTGTGAAAGTACCATACAGAGGGGTTACAATTACATGAGCAAGCTAGTAAGAAAATGTGGTATATATACACAATGGAGTTCTATGCCTCCATCAAAAAGAATGACATTGCCCTATCATAAGGAAATGGAAAGACTTGGAAGAAATTATATTAAGTGAAGTAAGCCAGACCCAAAGAAACATAGGTCCCATGATTTCCCTTATTTGCAAAAACTAGTATATGTCTGAGACAGATAAGTGGATGTTAGGTGAAATGAACCCCAAGATAAGGACTCAAATGGTTTTTCTTCCTTGTTATTGTTTCTAACATATTAATAAGATGATTTCAAGTGAGATCTTAAATAGTGTAATTTATTAGAAAGGCAAAGTTAAAGTTCAGCAAAATAAGACATCAAGAATTGGGTATTCCAAAGAGATGGAGTGAGATCAAAGGGAAAAGAGTAGACAAATAAAGTGAATGCAGTCAAGAATCCAATGTATTTCCTACAAATTTCCTACAAAAAGAATGAGAGAAGGGGTGAAGAGGAAATAAGACTAGCTAAGAGACACATGAAGAGATATTCAACATCTCTGGCCATAATAGAAATGCAAATCAAACCTATGTTGAGATTCCACCTCACCCCAGTTAAATGGCCATTATCAAGAAAACTAGCAATAGCAGATGCTGGAGGGGATGTGTTCAAAAGAGAACACTACTATGGGGTTCGTGGGAATATAAACTTTTAAACCAGTCTTGAAAGTAGTATGGAGGTTCCTCAAAAGATATAGAACTCCCCTATGATCCAGCAATCCCACTCCTGGACACAAAAGAGGCCACACTAAAGTTACCAGCACAACTATGTTCATTACAGCATTATTTACCATAGCTAAGATATGGAATCAGCTCAAATGCTCCTCAGTAGATCAAAGAAATGTGATATACATACACAATGTAATTCTATACTTCCATCATAAAAAATGACATTTCCTCATCATAAGGAAATGGAAAGACTTGGAAAAAAATATTAAGTGAAGTAAGCCAGACCTAAAGAAATACAAGCTCCATGTTTTCCAAATTAGTATATGTGTAGGATAGCAGAGGATCATAATAGCTCAATTGCTATGTACATATGACCATATAAAATCATGCTAATCAAAATGAATGCCATGATATGGAAACAAGAGGGTTTCTATTTTAATGTACTATGTGATGTTATTTCTTTTCTCTTTCAATTTTTCCCTTGGTTTAATTCCCTGTTGTCACTGTTTTTTATTCTGGTACCCTGTATCTTATATACACATTTATCTGATTTGGGGAAGGGGAGGGGAATAACAAAATAGTGAGACAAAGGACAAAGAGTGAACCAATACAACAGAGATACTCACAAGACATTATGTTGGAAATGAACTTTACCATCTGGGAGGGAGAGGAATTGGGGGAGGTAAAGTGGGAGAAAACAAGGGAGGAGCTAAAAATGTTTGACTACTTGGTGGGGGGAAGGGAGTAGGGAGTGGTATGCAGGAGAAATGAGGGAGGGAGTAACAATGTTTAAAAACAAATGTACTCCCTCAGGGGAGGGAGGGAGGGAGGGGATGGTAGGAGGAAAACAATGGAGGGGGTAACAATGTTCAAGAGGAAGTGTACTCATTACCTCACTCATGTAACTGTAACCCTCTGTATAGTATCTATACAATAAAAAAATTAAAAAAAACAAATGTACTCATTACCTTATTTATATAACTGTAACCCTTTTGTACATCACCTTTTATAATTTAATCTAATTTGATTAAAAAGAATAAAAGCTGAGCTTCAGGCGAGTATTTTGGGCAGCTGATAACTTTTCACACATTTCCCTCCATTCATGCATAACTAGGATCAATAAAGAAAATCTTAAGGAAGTGGTTGTTTGATTTTCTTTTCTTTTCTTTTTAAGGAAGTGGTTGTTTGATTTTCTTTTCTTTTTTGAACTCTGGGCCTGGGCGCTGTCCCTCAGCTCTTCAGCTCAAGGCAAGCACTCTACCACTTGAGCTACAGCGCCACTTCCGGTTTTCTGGTGGTTTATTGGAGATAGGAGTCTCACGGTCTTTCCTGCCCAGGCTGGCTTTGAACTGCGATCCTCAGATCTCAGCCTCCTGAGTAGCTAGGATTACAGGCGTGAGCCACCAGCGCCTGGCTTGAAATTTCTTTCTTTTTTTTTTTTTTTTTGTCAGTCGTGGGGCTTGAACTCTGGGCCTGGGCACTGTCCCTCAGCTCTTCAGCTCTGGTTTTCTTTTCTATCATGAGTTCTCCCACAGATTTTGGCTAGACAAGGAAACCCATATATGGAACCTCATAATCCTCACAAAATGAAATAGGAAAGAGAAGGAGGGGTGGTGGAATGAAGTGGAAAATGAATTGTGTGGCCAAACAACACAACAGACATCAACGATCATTATGCACAACTTCTGTATATAACAACGTCATAATTAAAATTAAGGAAAGAACGCAACTCCGTTTTCTGTGCATTCATTTCTCCACTGATAGAGAATCAAGCAGAAGGAAAGGCTATTTTTATATCACTCTCAGTAAGAAACAATAAATCCTTTCCCCATGATCTTAGGCTTGTCCTTAGTGTGTTTTACTGTTTATGAAGTACTAAACATCTAATATGTTATTTAAGTTTCAGTACAGCCACGAGTTTAGTGGTAAAGACATTGCTTTCCTTGTTTCACAAATGAGATGACTTGATGATCAGTAAAACCATTCTAAGCAAGGAAAGACAATTCAAGAAGCTCTTGGCAGTACTAGAGGAAGAGCAATTGGTGCACACTTACTTGGTCTATAAATATACTCCTGGTAATGAGAAGAGCACATCTGAAACCAGGAAAACAACTACTTTTGTAATAGCCACACAAAGAATAAAATACCTAAGAGTTAACTAAAGAAGTGAAGGACCTCTATGATGAAATCTTTAAAAACCTGAAAAAGGAAATTAAAGCAGAACTAAGGAAGTGGAAAAACCTCCTATGCTCCTGGATTAGGAGGATTAACTTCATAAAAATGGCAATACTGCCAATGGATATCTACAAATTCAATGCCATACCTATCAATATCCCAAACTCATTCTTCAATGAAATAGAAGAAACAATCCAAAAATTCATATGGAACAATTAAAACAAATAGCAAAAACAATCCTTAACAGAAAGAACAGTGCTGGAGGAATATGAATGCCAAACTTCAAACTCAACTACAAAGCCAAAGTAATCAAAACAGCTTGGTACTGGCACAAGAACACACCTGAGGACCAATAGAATAGAACTGAAGACCCAGACATAAACCCACACACCTACAGCCACCTAATCTTTGATAAGGGAGCCAAAAAATAGAATAGAAGAAAGACAGCTGGTTGGTGCTGGCAGAATTGGTTAAACACTTGTAGAAAAGTAGTGATGATTTTAATGCTGAAATCCATAATACCATTGCAATGCTGAACACAGGACCCTGTGAAATAAAAATTAGTTTTAGGGTAAAGGAATTGGTGCCTCTTAAGTTAAACACATGACAGTTATATTAGACTGATGAAGGAATACCTAGGAACATGGCAAAACCTTATTGTTCTCGGTGTGTCTATGAGGATGTTCTCAGAGGAGATGTTACTTGAGTCTAACAGCTAGATGGAGAAGATCCACTCTCAAGATGAACACACACTATGCAGTTGAATAAAAGCTTGTGGGAACAAATACAAAAGCTTTCTGACAGTATTAACCTTTCAATAACATCAGAACTCCAGGCCTACCTAACATCCTCAAACTTAGACTGAGCTAAATTGCCAGCATCTCAGGTACCATGATGGGTTCTGTTCTGTTCTTATTTATATCTCAAATCAACCCTTTCTTTGAAATATAAAGAGATACCTTTTAAATTAGTTTTCTGTAGAATAAAGGTTTAGGATTTTGATCTTTAAAGGATTTTAGACTTTAGGGATAGGATATCAGCATTTGGGGTTATGGCATTTGGGATTGTGCCATTGGAGTTTAAGGTTCAAATCCCTGGTAAAATAATATGAAATAGATTTCTAAGGGAAGAAAGGCAATAAAGGATGATTTTTCAAGCAAGCGACCTTGGTAATTATTGGTACTGAGAAACTATCAATAATCAGTAGAGGGGGTGAAAGCTCAAGGTAGGAGAGAGCTGGAATAGTTGCATACTAACTCTCTTAGTAAAGTTGTTCCTGAGGCCATAACCGTCTAGCACTGATGACCTGACTTGCAAGCATATTTCATAGATCTGGGGAGAACGTAGGTAGCACTGTCATGCAAGACATATTCATATATTAGAACCTTGAAACAATGTATACTTACACCATAACTTTAGAGCCAGAGAAAATACCACATCTGGTAAATATTAAGTTTCTCATTCACCCCAACACTGTATAAACTTACATGTTAGAAATGTTCATGTTATATCCTGTGGTCATTGATCCTTGATATTGTTAGTCTGTTTACTATTTCTGATGAAGTGCTATGAACACTGGATTTTCATTGTTGCATAAAATCATATTGGGCAGATTTGGCATAGAGTACATTTTCAATGAGAGTGTTTTTATGAATAGAGGGAAGTAGTGAAACAAGAGAAAAATGTAATAAAAAATAACTAGATTTACTCAAGAAGGTGTATGCTTTTAGGAAAATTTAGTCAAGTGGAAGAGTTTATGATGCAGGCAAATTAAAAGCCTTGTTAGGATGACTCTGGATATATATCGAAAAGGTAATTCATAGTGCATCGTGGGTGTCTTGTCCTTAGATGGAAAATAATCAAGTGACCCTTAGCAAGTGGTAGAAATTCCCCAACAACCTTTTTCTGATCCTATTCTTTTTACTAAGGCTTTTACAAAACAAATTCAATCTGTCATATGTTCAGGATTATTTGAGTTATTTTGAGAGAGCTCTGCTGTGTTTTTCTTCTTTCAGGAATTGGTTCATTTCATCTAAGGTTGTAAAGATATTGACATAAAGTTGTTTACCATGATTATTATTTCTTAATAGTTGTAGAATCTGTCATCATGCCACATAGATCTTCCCTGATGTGGGTATTGCTGTATCTTCTCATAATCTGGTAGACATTTGTCAATATATTGTATTTCTCAAAGAACTGATTTTTGCCTTTATTAGTTTTTCTATGTTAGTTTTCTATTTATATTTCACGATTTACAATTGCATCTTTCTCTTTTCCTTTTATTTTATTAACTATTTTATTTACTTTACTATTTCTTTATTCTTTTGTTTTTTGGGTCTGGTCGTAGGGCCTGAAGTCTGGACCTGGGCGCTGTCCCTCAGCTTTTCAGCTCAAGGCTAGCGCTCTACCACTTGAGCCACAGCGCCACTTCCGGCTTTTTTCTTTTTGCTAATGTGGTGCTGAGGAATCGAACTCAGGGCCTCTGGCATGCAAGGCATGCGTTCTACCACTGAGCCACCTTCCCAGCCCTTTCCTCTATATTCTTGACAATAGGTTTTGCTTTGAAGGTACTCTGTTAATGCTGAAGTACCCATGTCAGTTATTTATCTAATTATTACTGATTAGTATTAGTTAGCTTGGCATAACTGGCATAACTCAGTTACTTTTGTTGTGAGAAGTCAAAATTGTCCTGTATAACTGTGTTTCTAATACAAATTGATACGTGGCAAGGAAGTTAATGTTGTAGAGAGCTCTCTGTTAATCTAAACTTCCCCTCAATTTTGCTGTACCAGATTATAGATAGTTGCTGTAATTTCATGTTATAATCCTGATTGGTCATTTTGAATTATCACTGTAATTGAATACGATAGCAAATGCAAGCTGAAAAGGAAGACAAAATCATTTTTTTGAGTATTCCTCTTTTTCTGCCTTAATAAGCAATTGGAATTTTCCAATGCTATGAAAAACACATTATGAATTGATATTATGCATAAAAAGAAATATGAATTCCAGATTTTTCGTAACACGTTTCTTGAAATAAGAAACTCAGAGAACTCAAAGTAACATGAGGGCCCTGTCCTCAGGAGCTATGGTGTACCCCCAGAGAATAGAGGTCCTTATCTTCAGAAACACAGAGAAAAGGATTTGTCAGTCCCTGGAGGCAAATATATTTGATAACTGTCTCCATTAATTGATTCTACAAACTAACTACTAATCCAGAGCTTTTGATTATGAGTACTGCTAATCAATTTATTTCATAGCAAGCTCTCAGCCATTTGTAAATTAAAAATTGCTTACATTTCTTTTCTAGGTTGGTGTAATTAACAGATTTATCCTGGTAGTGGAAATGCAAGATCTTCACTTTTAATTATCTCTTGACCTGCTTTCTTTCTCCACAGGGTCTCTTTTAGAGATACTTCAGAAGAAGAAAATTAAAATGCTGTCAATAGATTAAAACACTATTGAACCCAGAGGAGTTGTTGTTGTTGTTGTTTGTTTGTTTTGACCTGTATTTTATGTGGAGACATGTGAAGACTACTTCATGGGGAAAAATTCTTCAGATAGCCATCATGGACATCACACGGGCTGCATCCTAATACATGTGGATGAAAACTACCTCCTGCACTGGATCAAAATGCTGACATTGTTATTTCCTGACTGCATTATCAGTGAGCCAGAACGACATAATCAGTTGACCTCCTGGCTGTTCTTATACTGTCACATCTTCACCTGCATAAATGATAGGCACAGAAAAAAAATGTTAGACTAATTTTGTATAAAATCCTCCAGAGCCACTTAATTTGAAAAGAAATGAAACTTTAGAGACAAAAAATGTGGATCTTTATCTACCTCTATATTCATCACTGTTATTTATTCATTTTATTTATTTATTTTTGCCTAGCTATTTAAAAGAGGGGGCTGGGAATGCTGTTCAGTAATAGTGTGCTTGCTTAGGATATGCAAAATTATGGCTTCATTCTTCTGCACCACCAAAAAAGTAAATAAATAAATAAAGAGGAAGAAAGAAAGAAAGTAAATAAAAAAGAGAAGAAACAAGAAAGAGATGAAAGAAGGAAGGAAAGAAGGACAGAAGGAAAGAAGCACATCAATACAGCCCAAATATGTCCTTGAGTTTTGATCGTTTTTTGTGTTTCTTTAAATTTTTTGTCATATTGGCATGTGAATGTAGGGCATTATACCTGATAGACAGGTGCTGTACACCTTCTTTGTGTGTGTGTGTGTGTGTGTGTGTGTGTGTGTGTATGTGTGTGTGTGTGTGCACACACTCAGGGCTTCATGTTTGCACTCAGCTTTTTTTGCTCAAACCTGGTCCTCTACCACTTGAGCCACATCTCCAGTCAGACCCTCACTGTTCTGGCATACTGGAGCTGGAGTCTCTTAGACTTTTCTTCAGTCCTGTAGGTCTCAGCATTCTGAGTAGTTAGAACTACAGACATGAGCCCCCAGCACACAGATCCATCACATTCTTGACTAGTTAATGATTACATGCTATATTGAAAAAAGATTTTCCAATTTATTCCATTTAAAGAAAATTTAAGAAAAGCCACTCAATGCTCTGACAATTAATTTTTGTAAATTTTATTCTTATCAAGGAACATTATAGATAAAAGTGAAGACTTTTATTCCATCAAATCATGATGAGCTCAAAATTAGGTGCTAGTACCTCAAAAAGATGCCATTATTAAATTCAAAAAGCATAATTCAATACTTCAAATCAAGCTGGTATTCAAATCTTCTGGAAGTAATAAATTTCAGAAAGAAATATTTTTAAGTAGGAACATAATTATACTGTCACACATAAAATGTAATTTGGAAAAAGAACTGAGATGAAGTGAGTAGCCTACCAAATAATAATTTAGAGCTAATTATTCCATTTGCGTCACTACTTCTCTTGTATATTCTTCACATCACCCTCACCATAGAAAGATTTGAATTATGAAAGGTGGTTTGTCTACTGCTTAGTAGTCTCCAAATATGAGTTCCCAATAAATGAAAAATTGCTTATTATCAATTTGATGATAAAAACTAAGAGGAATTTAAGAAAAGCACTAAAAACTGACTTACCCTCAACAAGTATTTTAAGGGTTACTAAATATAACAACCTCTTGCTTTTTATTGACTTAAAGTCCTTTTGGAGATTCCTTCTAAAGAAGCATAAATGCACAAATAAACATCCATTTTCCATCATTCCAATGTCATGTGCTATAATGATAATAGCCCTCTGTGCTTTTAAATCAATGTGCTGTGTCATTATACTGTAAAATAGGAATTTTACTTTTGCTCTGCTATGCCATATGGCTAGATTTGATGGAATTAATACAACTCTTTTCTAAATAGTAATAATATTATGGGAGAATTAAAGTAATGACCTATCTTCCTTCCTTCCTCCCTTCCTCCCTTCCTCCCTTCCTTCCTTCCTTCCTTCCTTCCTTCCTTTCTTCCTTCCTTTCTTCCTTCCTTCCTTCCTTCCTTCCTTCCTTCCTTCCTTTCTTCCTTCTTCCCCTCTTGCTCTTACTTCCTTTTTTCTCTTTTCTTTCCTCTCCTTCCTTCCCTCTATCCTCCCTTCCTCCCAACATCCCTGTCTTTCTTCTCCCTCTCTCTCTCACTCTTTCTCTTGCTCTCATTTTGGAACAGGATCTCAGAATATAAGTTCAGGTTACCCAGTTCTGGAATTGGAGATTCTCCGGCCTTGGTGTCCCTGGGGATGAAATTACAAGTGGGAAATATCATGCTCCATCAGGAAAGAAGCTTTCTAGGCTCATCTGCTCATGTATGTGAAATCTTTCCAGAATCACTGGAAGTAAAGAATAAAAGAAATCCATGTTGGTTTGTAGCACATAGCTTCTCTATATATCAATGACAATTTCCTGGGTTCTTCTTTGTACAGTTTCTATAATGTTGATTTGCACTGAATTGTCAATTTTCTGTTATGTGTGAGAAAGTCTGTGGTACAGTTTGCTCAGCATCTAAGTGGCAGTGGTGAAGGGAAAGAAGTGACAACTTTGAAGAACTTATGATCTTAGAGCTGAAATCCGAATTGCTTTCTCAAATGTGCTTAGACACAACTTCCATGACTCTACTTATAATTGACCCATGACTCCAGCCCCTTTTGCTTTAATTATTTTTAGAATAGAATTTATGCTTGGGCTGGCCTGGACCACCATCCTCATATTTGTTCTTCCTGTGTAATCAGGTCAACTATACACATGACACACAGCTATTATTGGTTAAGTTTGTTAAACATTTTGCTGAGGCTAGCCATCAACGATGATCCTCCTAAAGAGCTAAGATTACAGGTATGAGTCACCAGAACCTAGCTTCTTTCTTTTTAATCTCTTTACCACAGCAGTAGTTAAATGACAGAATGACAGCATATTTACAATGAATTCATCTTGAATGAACCAAATAAAGAAGAACTACACTTAACCATATAGTTGGAGGACAATAATAAGCAAAAATAATGCATTTTGACTTTATTCCAACATTTAGGAGGCTAAACTGCACATGCTTTTTTAACCAAATATGTCGTGGCATATATAAATAAATACTTTCTTTGTGCAGCCAAGAAAGTTTCTATTAACTAGAAAAAAATGAATAAAAGTTGACATTTTTAATGTTGACACATGTAGCTATGTAGATTTTCATGTCATGTTTCATTATGACTTGCAGAAGGTCTGAAAACCAATAAGAACTTCCTTCTATTTTTCTTTATAATTTTTGTCCCTTTGATCTGATTGATGACTAAAGTACTTTCAAAATACCCTTCATAATTTTCAGCATGTTTTTCTATTATTTATCATGGCATGATTTTTCATGTTTTATCTCTCAGAGAGGAACAGATGTCTGAATATAGATTCCTATAATCCATGTTTCTATTCAGCAATTCTTTAGGCTTCAGTCCTTCAGAGAGTGTAATACATGATGGAGCTTTTCCTGAGTTGGAAATTTTGAATTGCTGAGTCAGGTGAAGGATGTATTAACTCAGATTGAACATGACTGCTTTCCATTGACTATATATTAAAATACATTGCTTTATATGAAATTGTTTGAGTTCCTTACATATTTGTTTCAATGTTTTTTGTGCTGATTATGAAACAATTGAGATCTTGTGGTAGAACAATGATAGTAATGAATCAATGGCCACAATGTTGTTGATGCAAGGCATCTCTCTCTCTTTGAAAATAGTATTTATGCTTTTATTTGACAGATTATTTAAACTAATTTATTAATCAAGAGTAGTTTATGGTATCTATACAGAAGATTTGTTATTAGTATTGATATATACTGGAAAGTGTAATTCTTTAATTTTCAAAACAAATTATGGTATTGTATATTAAATTGTGCATGGTAGACTTTCTCACATTTGCATGCCTTTCTACACATACATATTGATCCTATTTACATCCTGAATTACTCTTTATCCCCCTCTTCCTTTTCCTTTTCCCTTTTCTTCAACCTCCCTATGTCGTTTTGTTTTATTGTTTCATTCCACCCCTCCCCCAGTATCTACAAGTAAGGGAAAATATGTTTTCTTCCCTCATAAATGAGAGAAACTTATCTTTGTTAGATTGACTTATTCATTTATCATAGAGCAACTCCACGTGTTTCATCTATTTTTCCATTTTGTCCAACAATATAACTTCATCCTTTGTTCTGGCTGAGTGAAATTCATTGTGTAAACATGCTGCATGTTCCCTAGGAATGAGGACATGCTATTTTTCACATGACTATGCTTCTACCATGACACCTAGCCTTAACCCACATTTGTCTTTAGCACTTAATACACTCAACTCCTGCTTGTACCTGGACTCCTTTCCTAAACTCTGGTGAGTCATCTTTTTACTTTACTCTTCTTTCATATCTGTTCCAAGAGTAACAATTCTAACATCATGCTCCCCTCTGCTTTTTCAACAACCAGTCACTAAGATTTGGCATTTGCCAGATGGAGAACTGCACAAAAGATTTGTTTGCTTGATTTTAGTCAGCATATGTTATTTATACTCGTATGCCCTTTCAGCCCCTTCCCTCAGAATCTCTAAGGCAGTATTTCAAATATTATTTTGCAAATTTGCTGAACTTATCATGTACTTAATGTTATGAGTGGTCCTCAATATTAGGTTGATATTAAAATTATAAAGAGATTGAAAATTAATTAATTTTAGATCTTCTTCCTAAAAGAGGTTTAAATCAAAAGTGATGTTATCTTGGCACCTAGATTTTCAAAACCATATGATGATCTTTATATCAAGCTGATCCTGAAAATCACTTACATAAATTGCTAAATTAAGTACTGATATTGGTTGCATTTATTTATTGTTTTAATTAATATTACATTTTAAGGTACTATTTCTAAAGTACTATGCTAAAGGGCCCAGGGTATAATATTAAGTGAATAAATAATTTCAAAATATTTCATTTGAAATATTCAGTTCTGACTTTGATAGAATGGCTAAGGAATCATAATAGTTACCCCAAAATATAAAACAACTATATTCAGATATGAGCTACATATTCACACTGAGTTTCTCATTTGGGCCATTTTTCAAACAAGACTCCATTCCCAAATATACATTATCTGTCTGTCTGTCTGTCTGTCTATCTATTGCAGAAATCTGTTTTAAAAATTACTCCTTCTTTAAAGGAAAAAACATTATATTATGTGAAGTATTCCAGACCCAGAGAAACAAAGGCTGCATGGTTTCCCTCATTTGTGGTAGCTAGAATGTGTCTATAAATCTATAAGCAAACACACTGAATGATATCCAAGGGGTTATGAATGATTTAACTGAAGTGTAATAGACTAGGAAGAGCTGAAATAGTATAATTCTTTAGAGAGTCTAAGTCAGAGTTCAACAAAATAAGCACCAATAAATGGGTACTCACAGGAGAGGGTGGGGTGTGGCCAGGGGGAAAAGGTAGACAAAGGGGGAAGGGATGGAGAATGTAGTCAAGATTTCATTATACAGACCACAAAATTAAGAAAAATAAGAGAAAGGGTGGGCTGAAGAGATGTAAAAAGGTCGAAGGGAGTAACACAGATCAAGATGCAGCATCCATACATAAACTGCTTTGTTAAATGGGAAAAAAATGAATGCATACCCTACAAAATTAAGAAAAGGAAAGGAAGGGCTAGGTTGGGAGGGATAAATGAGAATGTTGAAAGGGGTGCATTGTGTTCATAAACTGCTTTGTTGAATGACAACTCCTTTGTACAGCTACTTGAAGATATTAAAATATTAATAAAAAGAGTAAGAGATGAGAAAAGGAAAAAAATCATTCCTTTTGATGGCTTTCCTAGAAAGTATATATGTATTTAATTGTGCGCCTCTATTAAAAATATAGTTCCTGATACTAATGTACGTGTTGTTTTAATATTTGGAACTAATTGCGTGATCTTTAATGACTAACTGGAGCAATATTTTCATAATGATTTTCTGACATGCTAGATGTGAGGGTTAAAGTTAAGATAGGAACATTGTCATTGCTTTGATGACTGCTAGAAGTGCTTTAGCTAGTTATGAATATCAATTCACCCAAATCATTATCAGTTTGCTATTTAGTAGTAATTCTAATCTGTCTATATTCACCAAGATTCTCCTTAGCTGTGGCTGCTCTATAAGTATAAATATCTTTTCATATTTGTAAATTAAATTTTGCCTGATTTAGCTACAAAAGCACTCAAACTATAAGGACAAAAAGTTGGCTTATTTAAATAGTAAGTTGACAATTATATATTTCCTAAAATTTTACATTGCTATGAAATATCCAAACAATATAAATATTTAAATATGGGTCAGGTTACAAATGCTCAAAGAATATAATTTCTATGGAGATTCACTGGAAACAAACAAGTATTTGCATTTTCTCTTTACATTTTGCCTGCTGACTTTTGTATGAGATGCTGCCAGCTTTCTGCCTCTCTAAGACACAAAACTCACTTCTGTAAGGTCACTAGGGTGTTTTCTGAATATATTACAATAAATCCTTAATTATTTAAGGATTATTTAAGCTTTCATTATTTAAACATATGTACATGCACAATATCATGAAGGGTGTAAATTATCTGTGTAATGAGCAGTTAAAAAGCAGAGATGGTACTAGCTTTATTCTCTACCCAGCAATGCTGTAATGTTAAGTAGGAAAAGGCTAAGCTTTCTCACCTGGTTCTCATTCAGCAGAATTTAAAATTCTTGCATATTTTTGTCTCTATCCTCTTATTCCTTGTGCAGCACATAAGATTGAGTAAAAAGTTCAATAATCAATGTAGGTCTGTCCGTGTGTGTGTGTGTGTGTGTGTGTGTGTGTGTGTGTGTGTGTGTTTACTGATCTTGGGCTTGAACTCAGGGCCTGGAGTTTGTGCTCAAGGCTTTTGCTCTACCATTTGAGCCATAACTCCACTTCCTGGTGGAACTCAACTTTTGGGTGGTTAATTGGAGGTAAAAGTCTTGTGGATTTTTCTGCCCTATCAGGCTTTGAAATGTAATCTTCAGATCTCAGTCTCTTGGGTAGCTAGGATTAGTCATAAACCATTAATGCTTGTCAATAATATTTTCAATGGGAAAAGTAAAATGTTTGATTTAAACTTTTAGGCACATTTAATTTTTATCTACACCTGGAAAAATAAAGGACTACCTAAATATAGACTTAGAACTCCATATGTTATGTTCTTTACAGAGCTGTGTCAACAGATTTGAGAAACCTGGAATGTTTCAATCTGCTGAAGAATGATTACAGAACTGAAAAAAGAACTGCTTCTGGAACCTTCAGCTCAATTTAGAACAGGTTTTATTGCTTGACTAAAAGTAAGTTATTAGTAAAGTCCAGAAATAAAGACATCACTTACCATAATGACCATATCTGAAGCTGAAAGGAGTACTAACACTAGACAGAATACTATTCTTTCCTTTTTGGAATGTATTGACCATTAAATAGATTGTAGTGAATTTTTATCACGTAGGAAAATATGACAACTAGAGATTTTTAAAAATATAAATCCAAATATACATCCAATTATGACCTACAACATATGTATATATATATATATATATATATTATTTTGAAGAGGTCACACATTCCTTGTGTATTTTTTCTCCTTGCAACTCACAGGTTGACAAAGAAAATATTTGTGTTTTCATTCAAAATTCATATGTTAAATAGCATATTTTTATAAATGACAAAAGTTCTACAAATGTAACAAGAAAATTCCAGGTTCTGAGGCTTTGAAAATTAAATGCAAATAATTTTAAGATTTTTAAATTTCAAACATAAATGTGAAGGAAAAGGTTTAGTTTTAAGATGATTGATAGCTTAATTTAGGGATCAAGTGATAATTTAAAATAATTTGATACTCAATTTGAGGAAATTTATAATATAAACTCTGTGATACTCTGTGAAATTTTAGTAAAAATCTGGAAGTTTATACAAACTATGTCAAATACCTAATAATATACTGTAAATTTCTTTGGAGTTTTCTTTCCTCTTTTTAAATTTTATTTTATTGTAAAAATGTTGTAAAAATGTTACACATTTAGCTGATTAAATGTCATTCCAAACACTTTTAAGATTATGTATGATGCATTTAAATTACAGCTATTTTCTCATTATCACATTGGATAAAAAAATATAAAATGGATCAATCCATAATTTCTTATGGAATTAATTTTGATAAAATATAATCACTGTTTATTTCAGGAAATAGTCTTATGTTTTTACTGCTGAAATGTAAATATATAACATTTTTACATTGCTTTTATCTGACCATATTTCTGCTGCAATTGAAACAAAATTCATTACCAGAAGAGAGATAAACAGTACATACACATACATACATAATTATATATGCACATGGATGAATGTACAAAGACCCGCACATGTTACACACACTTATACACAGGCCATATATAACCATACAAATACAAACATACATAAGTTTATAAATTAGATAGTCATTCAGTTATATACCCTAAGAGAATTTATGTAACATACTGTGTCAAATTATTTTATCTAATCTGTTTGTAAAGTATGGATGACAAATGTATTAAATAATAACTGATTTATTCTAATATTTTTAATAAAATCCTAATGTAGAAACAAGGATATCACAAACAGAAGCTGAGGCTAGAAAATATTGTGCGCACACACAATGTAAATATAAAAATAAACATTACAACAAATGAAAAGTGCCATCTATTTTTTCTTATCTGAATATACATTATATATATGGATATATATCTGAAAAGATGCAAATTATGCAGATAACATTGGAAAATACATATACTTTACAAATATTTTTTAGCTGATTCTCATATGGTTTTGCCAAATCATTTAAACTGTATTTTTCCTTTCAAAAAATCTTTAGATATATCTAGGTGTAATATTCAGCTAGAAATTAGCATTTAATTTTTAAAAGGTCTTATTCTCTCATATCAGTTCTCTCTTCTCTAGTTTTGTTATGTATTTTAATACATGGCCCATGAAACATAGTTACATATCTGGATACAATATTAGAGGATCTACTATTCTCTTTCATTGGCTAATTGTTTTATTGCTGGTCACTCAACTTTGGTGAGATTGCTTCTTGTATTTCAAGGAATGAAAATGAACAAAGAGGCTGAAATTTCTGTCACACAGAAAATTTAGTGGTTTTGTTTCCATTCTTGGGCTTTTGGCTGTCTAAATGATTTTTGAAGATCTTTCTTCATGATTATGTAACTGTCTCTTTAATCATTTCAATTGGTCTTTTCTGGACTTGACCCAAAATCTCTGCATCATTTTGCCTACTGAGCTGCCTGAGGTTGGCTGCAGGATTGTACATATGCTTGTTGATTTCTAGAAGAGTGAGCACATAAGTCAAGCCACAGGCAACACAAAAATAAATCTTTGGATGGAAATTGTCACTGTAAACTTGGTTTTGACTCCTCAATGCTCTTCAAACTATGACTTACTTGACAACTTTCCTTAGCATTTTCCTTTTCTAATATTTCTATCATGTACATTTGCACCTGTGAACTATAAATCATGATAACATTTTATCATTTCTGGAAAGACATCATTTATATTTGATCTGTATGAAACAAGATTTATTTCCTCTCAAGACACTACTTCAGTTTTTATTTTATTTTTTATTTTTTTATTGTGAAAATACCGTACAGAGGGGTTACAATTACATGGGCAAGGTAATGAGTACAATTCTTATCAAGCATTATAGCCTCCTCCTTTGTTTCCCCTTGCCATCCCTTCCCATCATTCCCCTCCCACTCAATCCTCCTCCCCCCCCCCACCAAAGTTGTAAAGTTCGTTTTTCCACATAACAACTTGTACATCTCCTTGTTGCACTGGATCCACCTGCATTCCTATTTAAATGATTTGTTTTTTCCCTTCCCCTCCACGAATTATACGCAATGGAATTTTATGCCTCCATCAGAAAGAATGACATTGCCCCATTTGTTAGGAAATGGAAAGACTTGGAAAAAATTATATTAAGTGAAGTAAGCCAGGGCCAAAGAAACTTAGGTCCCATGGTGTCCCTTATTTGCAATAACTAATATATGTCTAAGTCAAGCAGAAAAGGTCAGATAAGTTGATGTTAGGGAAATGAACACTAATTCAGTTTTTAAAACTCAACAAAACTCCCAAAATTTTGCTTTTGATGGAAAGAAAATTTCCTTTCTAGTACTTTTATTATTCATGCTACATATATGCTTTTAAACCCTAAAAATGGATCATAATATACTTAATTTAATTTAAAATTTAATATTTGTGCATTATTGACCAAAGGGGATTAAATTGTACAAGAAACACCATGAAGTTAGTTTGTGACTCATCAAAATTAAAATAAAATTTATAAGAGAAAATGATTTAGAGATAATATCAATTAATATTAATAAGATTGGACATTAAAGGAAATCTAAATGAAAGTGGTTAAAGAGGATAGGTTATTTATTTATTTATTTTAGTGCTGATCTTGGGGCTTAAACATAGGGCCTGGATGCTGTCCCTGAGCTTTTATGCTCAAGGCTAGTGCTTTACCACTTGAACCACAGCTCCAGCTCTTTGGTAGTTAATTGGAGATAAGTGTCTCATAGATTTTCTTGCCTAGGTTGGCTTTGAGTTGTGATCCAAAGAGGATATTTAAAATCTAAGTTTGAGAGTTAGTGATACCTACATCCTTATCAATTAAGCTCAAAAGAACACTTCATTAGACTTTGCTGACAAAGTTCTCTCTAGTATTCCACAGGGATGTTGCCTTCTGCATCATATGTCCAAACCTATTTTACAAATCTTGAAAGACATTAGAGGAATGGTAAAAATTGTTAGATGAAATAACTTGGATATTTCAATTTATTCCCAAAAGAGTTTAAGAATAATTATTTTGGTTTCCAGGTATTCACAATTTAATTTGGTTTGTAATAACCGCATCTTGAATGATAATATATTAATTTGATATTACTTGTCAGTTTTTTTCTATAATCATGTAATCTGAAGATCCCCAGATGACTGGCCAAAATTTATCTCAGTCCTAACAATTAATAGTGATAATTCCCGAGCCTTCCCAAGCTTTCTATTCTCCCTTCCCAAGCCTTCTTGTCTCCCCTGCCAATTATACTGTCACATCTTCTTAAAAATAAAATTGAAGCTGGACACCAGTGGCTCACACCTGTAATCCTAGCTACTCTGGAGGCTGAGATCTGAGGATCGTGGTTCAAAGCCAGCTTGGGCAGGAAAGTCCGTGAAACCTGTAACTCCAATTAACCACCAGAAAATCAGAAATGGTTCTGTGGCTCAAGTGGTAGAGCTCTTGCCTTGAGTTGAAGAGCTCAGGGACAGTGCCCAGGTCCAGAGTTCAAACCCCACAACTGATGGGTGGGGGGAAAACAAAAACAAATTGACCTGAGGACCAATGGAATAGAACTAAAGACCCAGATATGAACCCACAGACATATAGTCACCTAATCTTTGATAAGTGAGCCCCCAAAAAATAGGATGGAAGAAAGACAGCCTCTTCAGTAAATGGTGCTGGCAAAACTGGTTAATCACCTGTAGAAAACTAAAGCTAGATCCCCATATATCACTCTGCACCAGAATCAACTCCAAGTAGATCAAAGACCTCCAGGAAAAGAAGATGTCCTGAAACATTGCAGGAAGGAATAGGAGAAACTCTAGGTTTCCAGGACAAAGGCTGAAATTTTGTTAATAAGGACCCAGAAATACAACAAATCAAAGAAAGTTTGGACAATTGGGAGTGCATTAGATTGCAGAGCTTCTGCATGGCAAAGGACATAGCTAGCAAGATCAATAGAAAGCCTATGGATTGGGAGAAGATCTTCACAAGCCATACAACAGACAAGGGCCTCCTAGTTTTTTTTTTTCTTTCATGTGATTGTTTCTAACACATTTATAAGATTATTTCTTTGTTGCTATGTATGTCCCTCCCCCACAGTATACAGGGATACAGGTGGACCCATTGCAACAATGAGATGTACAAGTCGTTATGTCGAAAACGAACTTTACAACTTTGGTGGGGGGGGGAGTATTGCGTGGGGGGGGTTGGGGGGGGAGGATGGGAAAGGATGGGAAGGGGAAACAAAGGAGGAGGCTACAATGCTTGATAAGAAATGTACTCATTATCTTGCCCATGTAATCGTAACCCCTCTGTACAGTATTTTCACAATAAAAATAAATAAATAAAATAAAATGTAAGAACTCAAAAAATTAGACCCTCAAAAAAAAACAAATCCTCAAAGAAATAACCACCTCATTAATAAGTGGGCTAGAGACTTAAAGAGAGATTTCTCTGAAGAGGAATCAAGAATGGCTAAGAGACACATGAAGAAATGTTCAACTTCTGTAGCCATAAAAGAAATGCAAATCAAAACAACCTTGAGATTCCACCTCACTCCAGTTAGAATGGCTATAATCAAGAACTCTAATAACAACAGATGCTGGAGGGGATGTGGACAGAAGGGAACCTTACTGCATTGTTGGTTGGAGTCAAAACTTGTTCAACCACACTGGAAAGCAGTATGGAGGTTCCTCAAAAGTCTTTGTTGTTTTTGTTTTTAATGTACTGTGTGATTTCTTTCTTCTTTTGTGTTTTTGATTCCCCCTATTGTTTATTCCCTGTTGTCACTGTATTTGATTTTGGCATCCTGGGTATTGTATATATGTTTATCTGAATTAGGGAAGGGTAAGGGAAAAAAGGAAAAATGGTGAGACAAAGGACAAAGAAGGAACTAATGCAATAGTGATACTCACAAGACTATATGTTGGAAATTACCTTGGGGGTGGTGAGAGGAGGAGAGAAAGTGGGAGAAAACTGAGGGGGGGGTAACAAGTTAGGCACGAAATGTACTTGCTACCTTACGTACGTAGTTGTAACGCCTACGTACAATTAAATTTTAAGATGACATTAAAAAACTCAAATTGAAACTTTGTTTTCCAGATTCTCAGGCCAAACCTTTGTTCATAAGCCTTACTATTAACCTTTTATCACATCTTCACATCTGATTCTTCCTTCAAAACAAATCCTATGGATAGCCAGTTTTTCATCATTAGTATCCTATCTAGTATTAGTGTTCGTATTTCTACCATTAATATTCACACATACAGTCAATAGCTATCTAGTACATATTATAATAATTTAATTAATCTAATCTAATTAAACATATCTTCTCCTAACACCATATATTTTAAATTTTATTTTGATATTTATAACATTATGTACTATTATTACATGCCTAGTTTACATGTCATGAACCAAAGGAAGAGTCTAAATAAGTTTCCTATGATCAAATACCTATTAGAAGATCATATCAAAGTTTCCATCCAGAATATAAATTTTAACTGCATATTTTCCAAAGAGGCAAGTAAACCAATTCATTTCTGCCAACTCAGTAAACTGTAGTAGGGCAAACTTCAAAGTTTGATTGAATACTTAAAGCTGTGTGAGGAAGTTTGGAAGAATCAGGAACCTAATTATAGATGTGATTAATGAACTGGAAAACATAAAATATGGTTAACATAAGAATGTTATATGAAGTGATAATTCTGGAGCCTTAGCATCTGATCTGATTCTGCTAAATGACTAGTTGAATCATAAGAGGCCATAACTATGTTAGCTCCTCTATAAACAAAGAACTGATTAAAAATTCCATTCATAAACAGAAATTGTGATCAAACTTAATGGAACAAGAAAAATTCAATAAAAAAATATAGTGGGCCAGTATCTGAGATTTTAACTAACAAAATTTTGGAAGTGGATTGAAAAATGATGCTACAAATTCTAGGCACAACCAGAAATTTTGTGCCAAAATATTTGGGGAATATATATTTTAGAATATGTCATGAAAGTAGGGAACATGGAAGCTGCTAAAAGGTAACCCTGAAACAAGAGTTACTGATAGCTAGTTTAGCTGTTGATCCAGATTAGGTTAAAGTCTGAACAGATGGCTTTTATCGTATACTAGGTCACAATGTCAAGTCAGCCAATTAAGGATCAGACAAAGAATTAAAGACATAACCACAGAATGTTGTAAGGGATGACATGGATCAATATGTTCTGTATTCATAAACTCCTTTGTTGAATGACAATTCTTCCTTACAACTAAAGTATTCAAAATGAGATAAGCACATAGTATAAAAATACTCTAAATTATTTAGGTATATTTATATTATGAGAAGTCATTTTATCAAGAAAATGTTTACTTAATGGCTACTCAGTGGTCATGTAATAGTCTAGTATTAAAACTTTATATAAGAAAAATATGAAAATAATATCCAACTTTTGTATTAAAACTTTCTGGGTCAGTGTACATATACAAAATCCAATGTAATTGTGAAATTAAAAAAAAGAATTTGCTTTAAAAATACAAAATACAATATAGAGGCATTTATTGGAAAAGTCAGGGTCAAGACCATGCTCTGAAGGATCACAAGGTTTTATTGATGATTATTTTGGAAAAGACTACCAAACAGCAGGAACAGCAAATACATCAGAGGAAAAAGTTCATATTCAGGGGTTATATTTGGCAAAACTTGCATCTGATTTTAAGTAACTGAGACAGTCATATTTTTTAGAACATGTTTCTTTCCATACTGAGTCATTTCAGAATAGAATCTATCTTCAAATTCACTGTATTAACACAACTAGTATTGGAATTTAAGGGAGAAATATTAATGATGGCATTCTGATGAGCCTAGATGATCACACCACTAGCCAATAGAAATGAATTTGAAGATAACAAGAAAGATACTGAGGGCTTGTGTCCTGTACATATTCTACATCTAGCAACATAGCTAGAAGAAAATCAAGGTGTTGGTAGTAAAAGATAACTGCAGATATAAATACATTTCCATTGCTGTACAACAAATAGATCTTACACTAGAGACTTCCATAATGAGATAGTGCTTTGATTTTGCCAGAACTTAAAGAACTAGGGATTCTTAGAAGCAGGGTGTGCTTTGACTGACAGCCTAATAACTCCCCCTCAGAACCTCCAACTTTAACATTTTGTTGTAGTATTGAATTCACTCATCACACATCACCAGTTTTTGTGAATCCAATTGTGGACTCTGAGCAGTCTTTAGGAGACCATCATCCACAGTGAGTTAGCTTTTCAACAGTCATTAAAACTGTATTATTTCAGAGCTATAGACAGTTACCTAGGATAGTCCATGGGCAGTATTTCTGAGCCAATTTCAACTCAAGCAAGCTTCTTCTTTGAAAGCCCCCAGTAAGAATAGCTTGCACTTTCTTTACAAGTGTTTTTTATTTATATGCTAACATATAACATAGTATATTTTGTAACTTAAGTAACTGAAGAGACAAAGCAATTTGTATATTTAGTCATATCACTTGAAATTATTTGTTTACCAAAACTTTTATCATTCAGAACAAGTCTACAAAGTTTCAAAAAGTTAATTGGAGTATACTTCAGAGGAAAATAAACATAAAATTTAGTCATCTACCTTGCAGACATTAATCTTGAACTTAGACAAAGGATATAAGAATTACAATTTCAAACTTGAAATAGCTATCCTATTGCTAAAGTAGATAATATATTTTTATTTCAAAATAAAGTTAATAGGAATTAGGAAAACATTTATGAATATTCATCACCTAATTAGTAAAGTTTGCTCTTCTTTCAGTTGAGCGTTTTCTCAAAAAATGAAAAATTGACTTATAAATAGGTTTTATTGTTTTATTGCTTGCAAGCTTTTATATATTCCAGTTGTAAATAACGTGTAATCCTCCTTTAATCTGGTGCTCCTCAGTGTATGATGGAAGTTATGTCTCCATAAACTCACTGTAAGTTGAAATTTCTTAGATGAAAAATGTATTTAACGTACTGAACCTCATAGCTTTGCAGCATAGCACACTGTAGTCTGTTCGCACTTGTGCCTGCATATCTGATTGGGAGCTGTGGTTCTCTGCCCAAGGCCAGCATCCACAGAGAGTAGGTTGCACATATTGTAGTCCACCCACCATGGTTTATACCGAATGTGTATTGGTTTTATATTGTGCACAGACCAAAAATTGTAAGTCAGGTCATTCTATTGTGTCATGTATTTCTAGAACCTCATCTGAACTTTTGTTATTAGTGCTAATTTTTAAGTCCTCCCTCAGTGCCAGATCATTTTGTACTGTAGTGTTTACACTCTGATTCAAACTTCTTAATCTGTGCTATTAGTAACACGGCCCATTCATTCAATCTCACTTTCTCCAAATGAAATGAATAGAAGCTGCTTTTATTCCAAATCTGTATACCTTTCTTTCAATTGCTGGTGAATTTTTTTTCCATGCAGGTTGATTGAACTGTGTGTTACATATAAGCTATAACTTTCAGTATAAGTATTGCCTTTCATTTGATTCTCTGCCTTCTGTTCTTCCTTTTAAATGCATGTGTCATTTTATATAATAAAGGACAACATTCTGATACTTAGGGATTGTAAAATATGCACAATTTTGCCTAAATTCATATATTTAAACATGAATCTGTGTGTATGTGATTGCCAAAAGAAATACCATATTCTATATAAAATGGCTTGCGTACTTAGGGAGAAGGTCCCTACTACCAAGGCCAGTAGCAGTCAACAGCTTCATGCAAATATCCTAGAACCTCATTTGAGGTTCATACATCTTATAAAACACAGAACATGGAAATGTTTCAGGTAAATATAAAGAAACTCATATGATTTGAGGTAACTAAATAACCTTATGTATACGTATACATATACAGCATTTCTTAACGTTTGCATTCTAAATCAATACAAGTGTTTACTTTTGAATAAACAGGATAAAGAATAGTAGCACATTACATTTGTTCCTTCTTTTTTAATTTTTAAATTCATGTATATTATTATGCAAAAGATTTTTGATGTGGTACTTCACAAACACACACATCTATCTATCTATCTATCTAAATATATATAGTACTTTGATCAGATAACCCCTTTCTATTGTTTTTTATTTTTCCCATATCTTCTGCCCCCTATTTTCAACAGTTTTTATAGGTTTCATCATGCTTTCTTCATACGTAGAAACAATAGACTTGTGTGTGTTGAGTTTGGGTGTGTGTTTTAGGTACAGTTTCTGTATCTAAGAGAAAATGAGGTTTTACTTTCTGAACTTGGCTATTTCACTTAACAATATGATCTCTAGTTCCATTTATTTTCCTGAAAATGACAGAAATTTATTCTATTTGTGTATAAATATACTTTCTTTACACATTTACCAGCTGAAGGACACGTAGGCTGATTTCATGAATTGGCTATTGAGAACTCCATTAAATATAGGTATGTAAGTGTCTCTCTCATATCCTGACTTACATTCCTGCCTGCAGGTACAGGCCATGAGTAGAATTGCTAGATCATATAGGTATCTTTTTTTAGTTTCTTGAGAAAATTTTGCACTCATTTCCATGGAGTTTGCACAGTTTACATTTCCACCAACAGTGTATGTTTCCTTTTCCCCATATTGTTGTTTGTATTCTTGATTATTGCTATTCTGACTAGAGTGAGATGAAATTTCAATGTCATTTTGATGTTGATTTTCTTTATGACCAGGGATATTGAATCCTCATATGTTTATTGGCAATTTACACATTGTTTTGAAGATTGCTTGTTCAATTCATTTGCACATTTATTAAATGGATGTTTGATTATTTTGGGGTTCAGTTTTCCGAGTTCTTTGCAAATTCTGGCTATTCTCTTGTTAGATAGAGTAGCTGGAAAAGATTTGTTTCCATGATACAATCTCAATCTCTTCATTCTCATGACTATTCCTTTGTTATATTTAGTTTGATGCCATCCCATTTGTCCAGCCTTTAAAAAATACTTTCTTTGGGCTGGGAAGATGGTTCAGTGGTAGAGTGCTTGCCTTGCATGCACGAGGCCCTGGGTTCAATTCCTCAGCACCAAATGAGCAGAAAAAAAAAGCCGGAAGTGGTGCTGTGGTTCAGGTGGTAGAGTGCTAGCCTTGAGCTGAAGAGCTGAGGGACAGTGCCCAGGCCGAGTTTAGGTCCCACAACCGGACCCCCCCCAAAAAATAAATAAAATAAATAAAAAATAATTTCTTGAGCGTTTGGAGTCGACATAGGAAGTTGTTGCCTACAACTACAGCTTCCATTGTTATCTGGATATTTTCCTGTAGTAGTTGCAAACTTTCATATCTTTCACTTAAGGTCCTTGATCCATTTTAAATTGATTTTAGTACAGAGTGAGAGAAAGTTATCACGTTTCAGTCTTCTACTTATGTTTACTATGTTTTACCAACATTATTTGTTAAAGAAGCTGTCTTTTCTGCAACGTATGAATTTAGGATCTTATTCAAAAATCTACTGGCTGTAACTGTGGAAGTTGACTGAGGTCTTCTGTTTTTGTGCAAATATTATGAAGGGATTTTTTTGTCCCAATACTGTGAAGGTTTTGCTATGATTTCTCTGTTGTAGAGTTTCAAATGAGTTTGAAGTCAGGCATGAACATACTTCTCTCTTTTGCTCAAACTTTCTTTGTCTACTTGGGGTCTTTTCTGCCATATGAATATTAACATAGATTTTCCTACTTCTGTGAGGAACTATTTTAGTATTATAGCTATTTTCACAATATTGATTCTGCTGATAAATTAACATGGTGTTTCTATTTTCTGGTGTTTTCAATGTTTTCTTTCTTCATGTGTTTTTTAGCTTTCATTGCCAACCTCTTTTACCTGTTTATTTACATTTATTTCTAGGTATATTTTGATTCCTAGGTATTTCATGTTTATTCATGGATTCCACATGGGTCATGTTGATCATACTGAAATATTGAAGTCTTCCATTGTGTCATAATAACAAGGAGTCTAGAGCTCATTAACCTTCAAACTCCAAAATGTATCTCTTGCCCTTTCTATTTGTCTGTCACAGCTTTGTCTCATGTGATAGAGTAGCTCATAGCTGGAGAACATACAGCTCTTTAAGTGGAAGGAATGAGAGTAATAGCAAAACCCTTATTCCTTCCCAATACTTTTGTCAAGATATGACACAACACTTCTACTTTCATTTTATTACCTGAAGTATTTAAACTATTATTTCCCAAATAGTTAATCTATATTATTTCCCCCCAAAATATTATTTTCCCAAGTTTATTATTTTCTCAAGTTAAATAAAGCAGGAATAAATAAGTATTATCTGGAGATGGGCATTCTAAATATAACTGTTATGGTTCTCTACTGGAGTGTTCTCTACTCCAATTTCATTAGCTACTCCTTAAAGGCAAATAACATGATATATAGTTTACCTCTGACAAGTTCAATATTTGGTTTCTAAGAGGTAAATGACAATAAAAGACAATGGAACAAAATAATCAAAAAATAAGCATCAATGGTAGATTTGTTAAGGAAATCACACTTTAATTTAGACTTTAATATATTTTTATATGGCAGAGTATACACTGTGTGTTATAGGCAATACATTTAAAATTCTCAGTTGCCTATAATTACCTCACCAATGAAGAATGCACATAACTTTAATTTTATTGATATTTTGTGATTCTTTAAAAGATGCTTATTCAATCCTCAAGCAGAACATTGCTCTGCGACACAAGGCATCAGCATGTACTGTATCTGAAATCAGAATATACTAGAACACAGCAATTATTCTTAAGTGCATCCTATGCTTTATGTAGTTGTAAACATAAGCAAGAAACACATGTTTATTCTCAGTAAACTCTTCCCAAATTGTAGAAAATATTTAATATTGTCTCTACTCTCCAATTTAATAATGTTTCATCAGGGGTCATTTTATAACATACCAGCTAGTACTTATCAAGAGTTAAAGCTTGAGATAGTTTCCAAATCATCCTGAAGCTGCTAAAATAGTGAGAAGAAATGCAGACACAATATCATCACTGGGACACAAAAAGCTAACTCTAGGTTTGGAATATCTATATGCTATTAATAAATCCAGACACTGCAGATGGAAAATTGCCATTTATTAATGCTGCAATTGATTTTTTAAAGTTAGCACATGAAAAGCTTTTATTAAAATTAAGATTAAAATGAGTTCTACAAAATCAAGTGATTGGCATCGTCAAGGAAATCGTTAAATACCCAGAGACTCAAAACATGGAGGGATATATTTAGAACTGCCAATTGTTTAACATGTGATATAATGACACATGATATAATAGAAAATGAAGGAAATTGCACCTAAAATCATGCATAGAAGAGCACAAAAGTCTATTGTAATAAAGAATTATGAAATGTAATTTACCAGAATGCTTCTGGAAGTTGATAATCAGAATGAGAATAGATAGGAGAAAAGGCAAACCTGTACTATGTTGTATGTATAGTCAAATGTTGTCAAGTTGTGAGCACTGGAGGACCTGTAGCTGAGTTCATCTCTCATTGAACTCTCATTACAGAAAACTATGCATTTTCCTGAGGAATGCACATAAATACCTGATAAAGGTGAACTATGACTTGGGGGCAGAATTAAGAAAAGAATATGGTGTTTAAATAAAATTATGGCTATCACCCTAGCTCAGGATCTCAGGGTCATGGTTTGAAGCCAGCCCAGGAAAGAATGTTCAGAAGACTATTTTCTCCAAGTGACTACCACCAAAGGAAGAGAGAGAGAGAGAGAGATACTGAGAGAGAGAGAGAGAGAGAAACAGAGAGAGAGAGACAGAGAGAGACAGAGAGAGAGACAGAGAGAGACAGAGAGAGAGAGAGGGAGAGAGAGAAGTGGGGCTGTGATTCAAGTGGTAGAGCACTAGCCTTGAACAAGTAAATCTCTGAGACAGTGCATAGGGCCTGAGTTCAAGCCCAAGGACTGGTTCATGCACGCACACACACACACACACACACACACACACACACAAGCAATGGTAATAACTTAAACTGTACATAGAAACTATAGATAAAGATAATCTTTGAAGTAAAAAAGTCTTATTTTTCAGGTTTAAAGACAAGAAGAAGAAATGTTATTTTCCATTATTCACAAAATTGAAAAAAACTTAGAAATTATCTGGATTTTAAATCACCTATCAAATTTGTTAAAGTATATCACAACTTTAATTACATTTGTGGTAGGAACCCTAAATGGTAGAGATACTTTGAAAAGTTACTCGGTAATTTATTAATAAAGTTAAGTCTCAATTTGAGCTTCAATTCTACTTCTGTGTATCTCTTCCCCAATGAAATACTATATGTAAACCGTTATCATATTCATAGTAGCATTATTCATAATATCCCAAAATTTAACAAAAAACAAATGTTCCTATCATTTGGTGAAAGAGACAAATGGACTATCCAAATAATGACACGTACTATTTAACAATGAAAAGGAAGAAACTACCCAGAAACATTGCCTTCTATGAAACAAATCAGACACCAAAGATTTTACATGATCTCATTTATCCCCAGTTTCCAGAAGAGCAAATTACAAAAATTAGAAAAAATGCAAATTTAGTACAGAATGTAATGATCAAAAATTAATTTTTATTCTGTTAAGATCATTAATATAAAATGAACTGAACATTGATTATGAAAAAAATTCCATAAAGTAAAAAAGAAGTCAGTACCTATGTACTTCCTTCTGCCTCCACCCTGAAGTCCTTCTCTTGGCTTTTAAAATAATGTTACCATTTCTGTATATGATGTTCATTCATATTCTCTCTCTCTCTCTCTCTCTATCCCTCTCTCTTTCTCTTTCTCCCTCTCTCTCTCATCTATTGTTCATCTATCATCTACCTTCCTACATAAATTCATGTGATTGAACCTTATAAAAATGTTACACTATTGCACACATTCCTAAGCAACTTCCATTTACAAGTGAGTTTCATCTGTTGCATATGTCTATTACCTTTTTATGAATTTTAAATGTTTTATTGCTTGGGAAAAATTACTATTTTTGTGTCCTTTTCCTCATCATTGTTTATTTGAGCTGCTTCTAGTTTTTACTATTATAAAAACCATAAATCTTTATACAGCCATTAGAAAGAACAAATAATGGCACTCGTGAGTAAATGGATGGAGCAGAGAGACAAACGTCACACGGTCTCCCTGATATGGTGTGTGAAATCCAAAATGCAAGGAGATGTGACAAAGTAAACAGGACTGGAGAAACAAAGGACTTCCACTCAATTTGTCATAACATTACTAAATGACTCCATGTTCTTGACCACATATATGGTACGTGTGTGTGTGTGTGTGTGTGTGTGCGCGCGCGCGCGCACATCTGAGGGAAACTAGGAGGAGGACACAGAAACACAACAGACGGGTCTATTAGCTACATTGGACATTGATAAAAATGAACTAAGCAACTCAAGGGCAGTGATGGGAGGGAGGGAATGAGAAGGAAAGAGGAAACAGCTTACACTAAGGAAATAAATGTACATGTCACCCAATGTGGAAGAAATAGCTGTATTGTCAAAGGTCACAGAATTCACAAACATTATAGACCATGATAATGACAATTTGCTTCGTGAAGGTTAAAATGTGCTTGTGACTTTGAGTATCACTATCTCACAATACTGTGAAGTTTGTGAAAATTATGTAATCACTTAATCTGAATAAAAATTTAAAAACCATAATCTGCTTAGACTATATCTCCTTCTTTCTATATGCAATAGTGTCTATATTTCTATAAATAAACTGTAGACTGGTGATGCAAACATATTCAATTTTGTTAATACCAAGTTGTTTTACACAAAGATTACATATCCTTATATTTCTATTATTAGTGTGTAAGAACCACATTGGCTGAATCTTGGAAACAAAATTACTTTTAGACTACTTTTGTTTCCATAAATTTTGTATTTATTAAGTATTTTTATTTATGGTCTTAAGATGCATTAAAATGAGGCTGAGTATAGTTTTATTCTCTTTTTGAATTTTGTTTTATACAAAATAACCAATTCCATTTTTATCTATTCTTCTGTTGGGGTATTTATACTGACATTATGAATGTTTAGCTGCTAAATTATACCATGAATGTGGGCTGGATGTTGTTACTCTTCTTTAGTACATGTTTTTAGCAGAGATATTAGATAATATAATTAAATTAAGCATTTTTCCAGTTATTAGCTCATATTATCAAAGAAATCTCATTACTACAGCTATATCTTATTTTCTAGAAGTTTTAAACCAACTGCAATTTAAATTTATTATGCAGATGGTATTTCATCATCTAAATATGACTATAGTTTTGCAATTTATTATGAAAATAAATATCAAGAAAAATTATAGTGTCCATATTTTGCATGTATCTGCCATATAAATGCAATGATGATTTTTATCCTTTATTATCAATATATCCACTGATTGTCTTATTTTAAAATCTTTTCTCCTAAATGATTTCATCATGATTATATCTAACAAGTTTAGTATTTTTATAGTATTTTTTGAATCAAAATGGACAATCAATAAAATTAGTGTAGGAAAGGTATTGTTTGGAGAGTTTGACAGGCATATGCTCATGTAATGGAAAATTATTTTACAGTGCTCAATTCCATTAGGAAATTCAGACTTGGTTCCCATCTTTTTTTGTAAAGATGCTGTACAAAGGGGTTACAGTTACATGAATAAGGTAATGAATACATTTCCTATCAAACATTGTTACCCCCTCCTTCTTGATTAATACCTACTACCTAAAATCTCCTTAGGAACTTTGGCAATTGTTTTTTTTATTAGCTTATAAATTTATTTTTTCTGAACCTGTAAATTTCCCAAACAATCCCTTTACCTGTGCAGTACTATAAAAATGCATGTGCATGTTACTCTATCTAGGATTTAATTAGACTGTAAGATTAAACACACCAGAGACTTACATCTGCCTTCTGCTGACTGAAGACGCTATAACCCACTTATTTTAAATTTACTATCTAGCTATCTACATACTTCTGTTTTCCCCATCGAGTAGAAAAAAATGGTTATAACTGGCAGATAAAACAGTACTGTTAATTTAATGGAGTTTATCTATTGAGTTTTAAATTGCGTACTATAATGCAATTCTATAATGCATTCTATAATGCAGATGTATGCATTATAGAAACTGTAGGTAACAAATATTAATAGTGAAGCACAAAAATTAGTTGAGAGTGAGAAACCTAGAGAAAGGTAGAGGTAACCTATAAAGCACAACCTAGAATCAAGGGTTGAGAGGGGATCAACTTCTCTGTTCCCCGTGGGTGATTTCCTTCATGCCACATTCCCAAGGCTGTTCAGAGACGATTGCACATACTTGTGGGATGACGCAGAGTGGATGGCTCTCTCTAGAGGAAATACCAAGTCACCCCTGATTTTTCAAGACTTGCTTTACAACATGGAATGCCACTGTGGCTGCTTAACATTTCTTTTACCTGGAGGATCCCAAGTCCTGAAATAGCTGGGATCTCAGAGTAAATGCTACTTTTCTTAAGGAGTATCAGAAAAATAAATCAATGGGTAAACTGCATACAAGTTCCTTAGTCTTGTTCAACATTTGTGAATAAAGAAAATAATGAAAATCAGGAAATATGACAGCTCAGGACTCTGTCCTTTCTGATCATTACACTGTCAGCCAGACTTCTTTAGCTAGCTGAGACTTATGAAGATTTTATTTATTTATTTATTTATTTTTATTTATTTATTTTTTGGGGTCCGGTCGTGGGGCCTGAACTCTGGGCCTGGGCGCTGTCTCTCAGCTCTTCAGCTCAAGGCTAGCGCTCTACCACTTGAGCCACAGCGCCACTTCCGGCTTTTTTCTTTTTGCTTATGTGGTGCTGAGGAATCGAACCCAGGGCCTCAGGCATGAAAGACAAGCGCTCTACCACTGAGCCACTTTCCCAGCCCTGAAGTTTATTATTAGGATAAACTGAAGAAGTATTGAACACTACATCTTCAAGAAAAGGAGCAGTATGTAGGATATAGTCTTTAAAAAATAGAAATATTGAGAAGTAAGAAAAAGTGAATAATCCCTGAGTCTAACATTAGTTTAGCAAACATTCATTAAGTATCTATCATTCCATCTCCCCCCCTCAAAATAATGATGATATTGCAATAAACACAACAAACTTAGCTCTTAAGGTCCTTTAACAATGAAGTCAACACAATGTTCTATGTATATGAAATTGACATATTCAGTCCAGCAAGGTGAAAAGGTATCTAGAAGAGGGACATAGTTGTCTGAAAAATGAAGAAAGAGACAAGGACAATCTCAGGAATCAAAGCAATCAAAGCAGGGAAACCCTTACTTGTAATAGTTAGAATGTGTCTATAAATATACAACTAAACCCAATGGCTAGTAAAAGACAAATAATTACACTTGGATTTGATTAAGTAAACAGAACTCTAAACATTCACACAGTGAAAATAAAAGGAGGATGTTCTTAGGAGAGGATCATAAGGGCTCAATAGCCATGTGCATAAGATCATATAAAACAATGCTTATCGAGTTCATTTCTCTTAGGATTATTTTATATGGTCATACATACATAGTTATTAAGCTATTCTGCTCATCTGAAAAGATTATCCTAGATGTGCACTAATTATTGCAAATAAGGGAAACCATGGGACGGACCTATGTTTCTTTGAGTCTGGCTTACTTATATGATTTTTTATTTTGGTACATTGGTATTGTATATACATTTATTGGAATTAGGGAAGTAAGGGGAACAACAGAATGGTAAGATAAAGGACAAGGGGGGAAACAATGTAATAGCAATATACACAAGACAATAGGTTGGAAATGATCTGTGCAACTTGGGGGGGGTGTTGAGGGTAGAGAAAGTAGGAGAAAATTGAGGGAAGGGGTTACAAGGTTGACAAGAAATGTTCTCATTACCTTACTTATGTAACTGTAACTCCTCTGTACATCACCTTGACAATAAAAAACTGAAAAATGATGCTTATCAAAATGAATTCCAAACAATGGAAGCAAGAGGCTTTTTTATTGTACTACTTGAAGTTCTTGGGTTTTTTCTTCTCTTTTCATTCTTTCCATTTTCATTTGGCCTATTCCCTTCTATTGCTATTTTTTTTATTTTTGAACTCTTTGTCTTGTAAATTAGTTTATCCCATTTGGGCTGGGGAAGGGGTAGCACAGAAATGGTGGGACAAAAGGTAAACCAACTCAGCAGTGATGCTAGACATTATTTTGTAAATGAACTGTACAACTTGCGGAGGGGAGGGTGGGAGGGGAGGTTGAAAAGGAGAACCTGAGAGAGAATGAGGGAGGGGTGACACTGTTCAAAAGGATAACCCCCTTGTGGATCACTTTAACAATAACTTTTTTTAAGTGGGGAAACCAGAGGGCACTCATCTCAGAGGAAAAAGACTTCTAACTCATCTCCTGAGCAATTTTTATAACCCAACATGATGCTATAGGAAAGGCAGTAAACCTTATACATAACTTGTAATGAGTAAATACATTTCTTCTTCAACACAAAGCAGACGTCATTTTGGTAGAAAAGTAACCCCCAGCTAAATAAGCTCTTAAGCTAACATTCTTGAATCATCTTGCTACTTTCTTGGTCTAGGAGAAGTGTCAGGGAGAAGGGCTAGGGACACTGTCCTCATATGCATGCCCTGCACTCTGCCTAAGTGACTGACCCCTGCCTCTTAGGCATCCCTGACATGGTACTTTTACATGTAGCCAAGTGTGCATTCAGTCTTGCTTAGGAAGATCAGTGTTCTCTGCCATGAAATGACATGGGATTTGCATGTAACCTAAGCACATGCACTTTATAAAAGATTGAAATTGTAACATCTAATGTAAATGTTATGTTAGATTCACAACCCATACAAAAGCACATGGAATGATGTGAATTTGGAGTTGAGAGACAAAAATTTAAAAAACCTACCCAGAAACTTTTTCTGTAGCCAAACAGAGTGAAATACTTCAATATCATCTTATGACCAATTATGGTATATATCTTAGGTTTTGGGATTTATCCATTAAGCCTAAACAACCTCTATTTCTGTACTTGTTCACTAAGTGTGTATGTGTGTGTGTGTGTGTGTGTGTGTATATGTGTGTGTGTGTGTGTGTGTATTTATAATAAATACTTTTCCTATTGATTTTTCTATCCTGGAGATATACTATTCCTTTGTTACTGTATTATGTACAAATGTTGTGTTACCTTAAATAGTTTTCTATTAGTTAAAGAAACTTGGCTTTCTAAGGATAAAACACATTTGGACATGATATATAATCATATACATATATAATAGAATTTTAACTTGGTAATACTTTTATTATGCTACACTAACTTTATCTCAGATGGTGAAAAAGCCTTCATTTATCTTTCTTGTATTGTTCATATTGGGTTTGACATAAATTTTATATTCACATGAGAGAATTTCCTCATTTTTAATGCTTTGAAGAAGTGTCTGGAAATACAGTTTTACTTACTATTTAAATATGATATTAAGTGTTCTTCGAGATTATAACTAGTCCTATAGCTCTGTTGGGGATAAAGTTTTGACTACACATTTTTGAAAATAGTTTTTTTTATTTTTAAGTCATATATGCTATTTCATATAGACTTAAAAAGTTAACATGTATTTTATATGTTTTATTGTAAAAATATTGTATTGTACAGAGGGGTTACAGTTACATGAGTAAGGTAATGAGTACATTTCCTATTGAACACTGTTACCTTGTACATTGTTTTTCCCCTACATCCCTTCCCTCCCCACCACCCCAACTCCTCCCTCCCTCTCCAAGTTGTAAAGTTCGTTTTCAACATAGTGTCTTGTATACATTGTCACAATGTATCAACCTGTATCCTTATTTCAACATTTTACTATTTTACTATTTCCCCTCCCCAAATTAGAAAAATGTTTATTCAAGATGCAGGGCACCGAAATCAAATACAGTGGAAACAGGGGTTATACTGTGGGGGAAGAACATATAAGAGAAACAAACAAAAAATTCACACAGTACAGTTTAAATATATTAAAAACAAAAGCAAGAAAGAAAAAACCACTTGTATCCCTATCTTGCGGTTCATTTCACTTAGCATCATCTTATATGGTCATATGTACATTTGACGTTTTCTGCTTGTCCTAGACTAATACTAGTTATTGCAATTAAGGGAAACCATGAGACTTACGTTTCTTTGGGCCTGGCTAAAGTCTAATAATCGAATATGGGTATATATTTGGGGATGAGCAGAACAACAATTAAGTCATACAAAAAATAATCCAAAAAAGACCAAAAGGGAAAAGAATAAAAAGAGATTTTTAAAAAAGCCCACACACATCTAAAATGAAAATGACAAAAAAAATTTAAAAAAAATTAGGTAGAAAAAAAGAGTTCTTCAATTTTTTGGGGGGTGCAGGGAGGATCTTGTGACTCCTCTGTGTCAGTAACCAGTCTCTTGGTGGAGTCTCTGGTTTGCTTTTGGTGTTTGGTTTTCCTGTTGCTTGATTGGTTTCTTAAGTCAGTTTGTTTGAGCAGGCAGAGAGAAGCTCTGCCTTACCCAGAATTTATGACCCTCCTCCCAGGCTAGTTAAGTGGGAGGGAGATCTACTTTGAGTATCACAAACCAGGGAGATGGCTGGTTCCTCTAGCTTGGAGTTGCTGTGATGGGTATAGGTTGTGGGTAGGGTTGAGGCCTATGAGCAATCAGTAGCTTTACTTTGAGGGGCTAGCTCCTGAGACACTCACAGAGCCTATCATGGAGCCATTCTTGGGTTTTATGTTTACTGAGTTTCAATTGTTTTGCTTTTACCACTTCTGCTGCTGGGTCTGCTACCTAGGCTGTAGTGGGGAGGGGCAGCCTCTGGCTCTGTTTTCCCAGTGAAAAAGTCATTCCTCCGTGGGCGGAGGTTCCTCTGTCTGGGAAGTGCAATGTTCCACTGGGTGGGGCTTACTGGGGCAGGTCAGGTTCCTGTGACCTGTTGAATGGCTCCTACTGTCTTCTTCCAAGGCCTGAGTTGGGAGCTAGCTGCTCTGGCTGGGTCTTTGTCAGTATCAAATATGGAGTTCTTCTCTGGTGGTGGAGGAGGGGCTACCTTCCCATGGTGAGAAGGAGTGAGGATGTCTTGGGGTACTCATGCCATCTCTTGGTTTCTGGGCTGTCCACAGGCTGCAACTGTCTGTGGTCAGCACAATGAAGTTTCCTGATCCTTGTCAGTTCTTGCTGGTGGTGAGTAGATTCTGCTTGACCACTGCCTTTGATGCCTTTGTTCCAGGCTCTTCTCTGTTGATATGGCAGCTCTGGCAGCAGCCAGTGCCAGTGCTGCCACCGTGGACACGAGCAAGTGCTCAAATCTGTCTCCTTAACCAAGCTGCCTGGATTTTTCCTCTCTGGCCAAATTCTCTGTACTATGCTGGCATACTTGGTGTGACTCTCTAGCCTAGGAGGTTTCACTGGAACACTAAAACTGCTTTCTATCTGAGAGTGTGATTAGCCCCTAGCTTCTCCTCTGCCATCTTCCTCCAAAATCAGTTAACATATATTTCAAGTATATAGGAATATTAAAATATTTCAAAAGCACTACAGGTATTTTGTAGGGACTATATTGATGTATATAATTTTAATAGCATAAATTGGGAATCTAGAACAATAATAGCACTGAATAATCCTTATGTGATGATAATTAGTAACATGTGTTACATCTCTCTATATGTTTATGAATTGAAGAACCAATAATATAAAGCATAGTACAAATCATTGGCCAGGTCATTTCAATATATTCCAATCTGTTTATTGATATATTACAAATTGAGTGCAATCTTCTGTTTCAGGTGGGCATTACTGTCTAAATTATGTCCATTCCTTCAGAAGCCTGGTTAAACTGATCTTTGCTAAATTATTTATAGCCTCCTCAGTAGAAATGTCTCTTCATCTCATTAGTAAACAAAGAATGCCAGTGAATAACCAAGGAGATAACCAAGATATTTGGAACTCTGTAACTCACTAGGTTTCTAGTAGTTTCCTAGGGATGTCATAGCAAAATTCCACAGAGTGGATGACAACATATTTTGGGGGGGAAGTAGGCTAAAGTTGAATTCTTAAGTTACCCAATTAGTTCGGAAAATGTTCTGAAAGTTATTTAAACTCAAGTAATCAGCTAAATGAGACCACTGTACTACAATTGAGTTGTGGTTCTGTGGGCTTCAGGCTTATGTCTTTCTTCTCACACTCTGATTATCAGACTATCACTCCTTCGAAGGTAAGTGGTCTTCTTTTCTCCCTCTAGATAGTTTGTACTTAAAATATTTGAACTTTCACTATTTTCTTTAAAGGTAGAAGTCTCATCGTGCTGAGAATCTCTGGTTTTTGTGAATGTACAATGAGTCTTTTCACAAATACATGTTCTATTTGTTCAGCTTTTTCAGGGCTCCCATTATACATGTCAAACCCACAGACACATTTCTCACTACTGCAGAGTTCCTTTTTATTTTGTCTTTCAGTTCCATATACTGGAAAAATTAGTTCTACAATCTGTCAGCTGCTTCTTCTTCTTCTTCTTCTTCTTCTTCTTCTTCTTCTTCTTCTTCTTCTTCTTCTTCTTCTTCCTCCTCCTCCTCCTCCTCCTCTTCATTATCCTTCTTCTTTCTTCTTCTTAATACAAATCCTGTGGCTTGAACTCAGGGCCTGGGCACTGTCCCTGAGCTTTTGTGCCTGAGGCTAGCATTCTACCACTTGAGCCACAGCTGTACTTCCAGGTTTTGGTTTAAAACCACAGTCCTCAGATCTCAGAGATGAGACTCTGGTGCCCAGCTAATCTTCCAATATCTTAATTTTTTTTTCATTTTACTTAAAGTCTCTATATTTTTAAATGGAAGTTTTTCATTTTAATTTCATAATTCTACACTTTTAATTTTATTTTTTTTTGAATTCTCCTTAAAATCTGATCATTTTTTCTCTATTCTTTTTTTTCTATTTTTGCTGGTTGTGGGGCCTGAGCACTGGGCCTGGGCTCTATCTCTCAGTTCTTCAGCTGAAGGCTACCACTTCATCACTTGAGCCACAGCACTACTTCTGGCTTTTTCTGTTTACATGGTGCGGAGGAATCGAACCCAGGGCTTGATGCATGCAAGGCAAGCAGTCTACCACTGAGCCACATTCCCAGACCCTTAATTTCTTATAAATGACCAAATGCAAAGCTTTTATAACTGTATAGATATTTGCTAGTTATCTGACAATATTTACACATTTTTACACAATTTACACATTTTACACATTTACACAATTTTTATCTGTTTTCTTGTATTTAGATTTGTCTACTTGTCTATATCTGTGTCATACACATGATGTTTCATTAGTAACATTTTTATTTTAAACTTTCTCTTTTCCTGTAACATTATTTATGAAAATCCATTTAAGTTTAAAATGAATGTATCTTCCATAAAAAAAAAAAAAGATGAGAAGATGGCGGAGGAGAAGCTGGAGTCTAAGTAAACTCTCTCATAGAAAGCAGTTTTAGAGTTCCAGTGAACAATCCTAAGTCAGAGAATTACACCAAGTGAGTCATCACAGGACAGGGTTTGGCCAGAGAAGGAAACCCAGGCAAGGAGACACTTCTGAGCCCTTGCCAGCAGCCGCCGCGGTGGTGGCAGCTGTGGCAGTGGCGGGTGAGCGCAGGAGCCATACCTGAGCAACAGAGAGTCCGGGACGAAGGAGTCAGACACAGCAGGCGAGCGGATTCTACTCAACACCAGCAAGAACTGACAAGGAGCAGACATCTTCATCCTGCAGTTCGCAGACCAGAGATGACCCAGGAACTAAGACTCAGCGTGAGTAGAAGCCTGACGTCCTCACTCCTTCTCAGGGAGCAGAGGAGGGAAGGCCACCCCTCCCCTCCCCCAGCACCGGTGATCTCCATCTTGGATACAGACAAAGCTCGGTGGAGCTGCTAGCTCCAGCTCAGGCCTTGGAATAAAACGAGTCATTTAGCAGGTCACAAGAACTTAACGGCG
>NW_012267232.1:7873350-7883337 GCF_000151885.1 Dipodomys ordii | reverse complement strand
CCCATGGTTTCCCTTATTTGCAATTTCTAGTATATGTATGAGTCAAGCAGAAAAAGTCAGATAATGTGATGTTAAGAAAATGAACCCTTAGATATGTATTTTAATGTTTTTTTCTTTCATGCATGTGTTTCTAACAGATTTATAAGATTATTTCTTTGTTGCTTTGTATGTCCCTCTCCCACAATATAACCCCTGCTTTCACTATGTTTGATGTCAGCATAACTTGTGGAGGAGATGGGGAAAAACAAGTCATTTAAGGATACAGGTGGACCTGTTGCAACAATGAGAAGTACAAGTTTTCATGTCCAAAACGAGCTTTACAATGTCAGTGTGTGGGGGGGAGGAAGATTGGGTGGGTGGGGGGGGAGGGGGGAGGCTGGGAAGGGATGTGAAGGGTAAACCAAAGGAGGAGGCTGCAATGCTTGGTAAGAATTGTACGCATTATCCTGCCCATGTAATTGTAACCCCTCTGTACAGTAAGTTCCCAAATAAAATAAATGAAATTAAATTAAAAAAAGATGACTTGTCTGGAAGGACTTTCAATTAATTTTGGCATGCTCAGGAAGGGGTAATTTGAGTGACTAATCCTTTTGAGCAGTGACTCATAACTGAGTGAAGGTTTTCCTTCTCTCTTTTCTCAGCTGCAAAGTAAGTTTCCTTCAGTCATTTGTGGTGTGAAGTATGGCTGCAGAGACTTTTTCTATTCTTTATGATAGAAACTTTGATTTGCATCTTAATATTACTACCAAAGCTAGTAATCTGTGGGTTTAGCAAATGTGCTCAGATTAAAAGATGAGTCCTCATCTCTGCTAGACTAGTAGTTTACAGTAAGTATTTATATAGTTATCTCTGGGTTTTTTGCCCATCTTCTGATCCTTTAAAAAAATTTTAATTTTTTATTATAAAGATACTGTATAGAGGGGTTACTGTTATGTGAGTAAGGTAATGAGTACATTTCCTATCTCTCATTGATACCCCCTCCTTTGTTTCTCCCCTACTATCCCTTCCCTCCCCATCCCCCCAAAAGTTGTAAGGTTCATTTTCAACATAGTTTCTTGTATGTCTCATTGTTAGAATGGGTCAACCTGTACCCTTGTTTCAGCATTTTATTATTTCCCTTCCCCTCCTCAAATTAGAAAAATGAATATACAAGATACAGGGTACTGGAATCAAATACAGTGACAACAAGGGTTATACGATGGGGGAAGAACATACAACAACAACAAAAACCCACCACATTAAAAACTACAGCAACAAAAATAAAACCCCTTTTGTCCCTATCTTGGATTTCATTTCGCTTAGCATCATCTTATATGGTCATATGTACATAGCTTTTGACTTTTTCTGCTTGTCTGGTAAGATTATCCCAGAAGTATACGAGTTATTGCAAATAAGGGAAACTAAGGGACCTATGTTTCTTTGGGTCTGGCTTACTTTGCTTAATAATTTTTTCCAAATCTTTTTTTTTTTTCCGGTCGTGGGGCTCGAACTCTGGGCCTGGGCGCTGTCCCTCAGCTCAAGGCTAGTGCTCTACCACTTGAGCCAAAGCGCCACTTCCAGTTTTCTAGTGGTTTTATTGGAGATAGAATCTCATGGACTTTCCTGCCCAGGCTGGCTTTGATCCTCAGATCTCAAGACTCCCGAGTAGCTAGGATTATAGGCGTGAGCCTTCGGCACCTGGTTCCAAGTTTTTCCATGTCCAAACAAATGGGCGGTGTCATTCTTCCTGATGGAGGTATAGAATTCCACATTTTCTTGGTCTATTCATCTACTGAGGGGTATCTGAGTTGGTTCCATATCTTAGCTACAGTGAATATTCCTGCAATAAACTAGTTGCGCTGTCAGCTTTAGTAAGTTGTTTTCAGAAACTACAGGCTAAATGTCGCATTACTAAGCATAACCTTTGTTCGTTTTATTTTATTTCTTACTAGATCACTAAAGGGTCCATCTGAGCCAAACAAGTAAATGCATAAGTACTAAGCCATACATAGCCATCTTGTTATGTGTTGGGTTGCATTTAATCATTTAGCTTCAAATAGTTATATAAGTTTAAACAACTCTTAGAAGCTAGACCATATGTTTCACACATACCACTCTGTATTCAATAATTTGTGTAAAATATACTAACAACCTCAAAAGCTGAGATCTGGAATACTGAAGTTTAAAACTAGCCTGGATAGAAAAGCTTTTGAGACTCCATCCCCAGCTAATGACAAACAGGTGGCTAAGACTACAGGACAAAAGTGGTAAAGTGCCAGGTAAGCTAGCTGAGTTAACATAATATTCTGAATTCTAAGGCCTACTTACCATTAGCAAAAGTAAATAAATATGCACATATATGTGAATTAATTACATATAATATAAAATTTTCTTATTAAATACATAATATAATATTTTACTATACTTTATATATAGTATATATTACATATTTTATATACTATATATAGTATATATTATATATAGTACATATTATATGTAGTATATATTATATAATATATAATATATATACTAATAGTATGTTATATACTACTTATATGAAATGTATATACTATATAATTATAGGTAGTATAATATGTAACATAGTATATAAAAATACATATTGTAATATATCACATATTTAGTGGCCAATATTATAATATATAGTAAAATACATACTATATTACCATATATTAATATGAAATACATAAGTATAATACAAAATATAATACTATATAATGTATACAATATATAATGTAACATTATATGGTAATATAATAATATATTATATAACCTAATATAATTCAATATTTTATAATAATATATAAATATAATTATATAACATGTAATATGTTTAATATGTAATATGATCATAATATATTATTTTATATATACTAATATATTATGTTACCTAAAATATATTATTATATTATATTATATGCAATTAATTAGCAATAAAACAGAGTTAAAAAGATTTTGATCTTTTATTCGTTCCAATAGTCCATTATGAAAAATACTATAGTTACATTTATTATTTACAAATTGAGATTAAAATCTTTACCTTTTATTTCCAGAGATGAAAGATGTTTAAATGGGAAAAAACTGAGGTGTGGAAGAAAGAAATGTTAAAATCACTTACTCCTTTGAAATAATTTTAGCATTATAAACATTAGAAACACTCTCAGGTGGGCTTATAAAAAATTTTCTGCCATATTTCATGCAAGACAAGCCTTCTTTTTCCCCAAGATTCATTAAGTATTTTGCATTTTCCCCAGATGCTAGCCCTCTCTGCCCCTCCTGTGTTTAACTTGATGCTTTGGTGTTCCTACTTTTCTTCCATTAAAAATATAATCCGTAGCCAGTACTACAAGGCTATTATTACTTCACTTTCATCATATCCAAGAAACCTACTAGGGCTTTTAGAAGCCCTTATGTATTGAACATGACCAGTAGATGGTTAGAACAAAAAGACTCAAGGGGATTCTGAAGTAGGCATTGAGTGAAAATGTGGGAGGCTACGAATACTGGGGTGGTTCCTGAAAATGATGTCTCCTTTTGATCTTTTCATTTTTAATTTTTTGGTATATTCTGGGATTTGTACCCAGGGTCATACTCACTTCAGTCACTTCCCCAGCCCAACATTTAACTGTCTTTCAGACAAGATCTCATTTTGTCTTAGGTTGACCTCATATAACAATCCTTCTATATATCCTTTCACAATTATAATTGGGATTATTCACAGTTGTGTGCCACCATTCTTACTTTGTTTGTTGAAATAAAGTTATGCTAAATATTTACTCAGGCAAATATGACTCATGATCCTCCTGGTCTCCTCCCAGGGGTATCTGAGATTGTAAGCATGAGTCACTGTGCCCGATTGGTGTTTCCCATTTTTCTAAAGGAAGGAAAGCCACTCAACACAAAATGAAAATAGAGACTTCACCTGAAGAATCCCTGAGCAGACAAAAACAGGATCATAAATGCCATTAACCATACTTGATTCTCAAATGTAAGTAAACCCTAATTTTGATTATTTCTGATAAATGCTCACTTTAGACAGAGACAAGACTTTATCTCAACTAGTTTTAAACTCAATTTTTTGACTAGGGACTTTCCAACAAGTTGCTAAAATGGGGACATGTTGGAACTGTAAAGTGATCAGATACTTTCTTTATTTTCCTCTCTTATCTTCCCAATAAATACTCACTTCTAATGTTTTAACACTGAAACACTAAAACTCTTTAAATCTGCAGTTTTCCAATTCATAATTTGTTCCTTACTTCAAAACACTCATGAAAGTAAAATTAATAAAATTCAGGGGAGATTGGAGAGTCAATTCTCTCATTAACCTATTTTAAGGTGAAGAAAATGAGTAAAATCAAGAGCCCACAGCTGACAAATTTGGATATTAATTAACACCTATCTGGTTTGAAAGTCAGGAGCTCTGTTGTCCTTTATAGTAATAAATTAAGTGGTGAGTAAAATAACTGTAATGGCATCATGCCAATAAGATCCACACATACACAGAGACTTACCTGAGCATGAACTACCTAACTGAAGTCAGGAAGCCATGATGAGTGATTCAGTTCTATAGCACTATCACCTTCAGAGAACCAGCAGGCATGAGCCACATAGGCAATGTAAAAGGAAATTCAATCTTTGCTCACACATTCTAAAGAAATATTTTGAGATGACTAAGCAAAAATACTAATTACTTCTTGTATGTTATTTATGATTGTTCTGACCTTGTCTTAATTGGACAGTTGCCATTGTATCTCTCCTTTGGCCTGTAGATTGTCACAAGGACACTTACATGCCCTGGGCACTTATTTTTACTTGTAGCTCATAATTTTCTCACCTCATTTTCAAATACAGAAGTGGAATTCTTAAGCAGTAAATTGTTAGGCTATCTTTGAGGAGATGAGAGTGCTAGAAATATTTGTATGTACGTACGTAGATGTGCATATGCGTGTGTATTTGTGTATATATACATATAAATACATATATAGCTGAATTATTGTAATAGCTAAAATATAGGGTTTTTTTGGTTGGTTTGTTTGTTTGTTTGTTTGTTTTTGTTGGTTGTGGGGCTTGAATTCTGGGCTTAGGTGCTGTCCCTGTGCTCTTCAGCTCAAGGCTCTACCACTTGAGCCACAGCACTAAGTCCGGTTTTCTAGTGGTTTATTGGAGATAAGAGTCTCACAGACTTTCTTGCCCAAGCTGTCTTTGAACCACAATCCTCAGATCTCAGCCTCCTGAGTAGCTAGGATTAAAGGCGTGAGCCACCAGCATTCGGCATTAAAATACAGTTTTTAAAACCAGAAAAATAAAATAAAGTGAAGAAAAAAAAACATGAAGTGCAAGTCCCATTTTGCTTATTTTGCTGAGAAGCTGTCTTTGTGAATACATAAACTTATCCTATAATTATTTCTTTTGTAAAAAGTGGCAATGGCAATGGGAGGTATGTTTTAAACATATTCATGCTGCAAACGACAGGTATTATTTTGTTTGCAATTGAACCACCATGTAAGTAGTTACATAATATATGCCTCTAATTACTCCAGGTTTTAATGAATATGATCATGTGTTGCTTAATGACAGGAATGAGTTATAAGAATTGTGGCTAGGCTGTTTCATCTCTTTCTTAATTTTAAGTAGGGATATCTGCAATCACCTACTAGGAAGTTTCCAGATATTCTAGTTTCCATGTCATCACAAGAAAAGAAAAATTAAAAACCATAATTTTAGGAGACTTGTTCTGATCAGTGTACCACCCTTCCCTGGAGGACATTTCATTTTCCAAGTACAATAATTGTTATTTCTTCTTCTGTGATTTTACCTAATTATGTAAGTGGACAATGCTTTGTGCAAGATAATTATCATTAATGTGACAATTTTCTCTGAGTTTTAGTTTAGGAAGAACTTACTATTAAAATCTACTGTCCAATACTTTTAACAGTGCTAATCAACATAGAGGGAAGATTATACATTGATTATCACTCTTTTCTTAACATTTGGAAAATTTCCAGGAAGAACACAATTATAGTTTAATAAGAATCAACCTATTGTGATGTACCAGATAAGAAATTATTGAGTGTAATGTCAAAGCCAAAGATTACCTCTCATTTCTGATGCTGTCAGTTTGAGAGATTAGGGTGTTCAACATGATGATACCATAAGAATACATCTTCACTAGGTTTTTTCTCACTTATCTTAACAAATCCTTGCTCATGGTAATTAGAGTAATTAGTCTCACAGCAATTATGTAAACTTTTAAATAAAATTTAAAAATGCAATCATTTAAAATTAAACAAAAGCTAGTAAACAAGCCCTTACCCCAAGATTTTAACCATCCATACATTTCAGCTACATTAAATTTATAGAACTTTCAGCTAATTAAGACATTGGGCAATTGCTTATCATTAATCAGCCTATCCAGACAGTACAAGCATTACCATGTCTTGTTTTCAAATCTCCTCTCACTCTCATACCCCATAATACAAGCAAGTCCTTTTCTTTTCAATCTCACCAATCTATTTTATCTCCATCTCCATCTGTCTCTTCTCCAATGCCCTTACAACATTCTCTGTATAGCAAGTAACATTTCACAACAAGAATTTTTATAAGCTATTTTTTAATAAATTTCATAAAAATAAACTATTAAAATAAACTAAAAATAGATCATAAGATTAAATATAAAGTGCAGTGCAAAGCTATGTAATTCATAGAATAAAGCATAGGGAAAAATCTAAGTAGTCTTGGGATTGATGATCAAGGTTTAGGGATTAAAAACAAACATGGGATCTACTAAATAAAACATTGATATGTTCGACTCCAATAAGTTAAAAGCTTCCTTTCTGCAAAATATCCTGATAAGAGAATAAAAAGACAAATCAGAGTAAAAGATTGCTATTGAAAATATTAAGGAATATTTGTATATATATACAAATTACAAAAAAATTCTCAAATTTTAAAATAGATGCATGACGTGAATACAATAGTTGAGCAGACAATTAACAAAAAAAGTCACACAGATAGCCTGGAACCATATGAAGAGTTGCTCAACATAATATATCATTAAAAAGTATAAATTAAAGTAACATGGAAAGCCAGGCACAGGTGGCTCATGCCTTTAATTCTAGCTACTCAAGAGGCTGTGATAAGGTTCGAAGCCAGCCTGTTCAGGAAAATCCATGAGCTTCTTATCACCAATAAGCTACTCAGTATGAGCTAGATGTGGCTCTGTGGCTAAGTGGTAGAGTGCTAGCCTTGAACACAAAGAAGCTCAAGGACAGTGCCAGAACCTGAGTTCAAATCTCTGAGCCAGAAAGATAGATAGATAGATAGATAGATAGATAGATAGATAGATAGATAGATAGATAGATAGATAGATAGATAGATAGATAGATAGATAAGATGGAAATACCACTAGGTACTTGGCAGTATGATTAAAACCCCCAAACTCTAACAACCCCCAAAATGGAGGAAGATGTGCAGCCATAGATATTCTCACTACTGTTGGTAGGAGAAGAAAACGATACAATCACTTTGGAAGAGAGCTGTCATTTTCTTATGAAACTAACCATACTCTATTAAGAAAATAAACAACTCCACTTTTTGGTCTATAGATAAAAGAGTGCAAAAATTTTAAATTCAATGTAATTTTTTTCCATCATTATGGATTTATATGCATTAGGTTAACACATCTATTACAATTTACAATGAGAGGCTTTTCCTGTGGAGGTTTTAGGTTGCCTGTGGGGATATCATCACCACAGAATGGGTTTCAAAAGGAAAAATTCACTAAAAGCCTTAGGATTTTTTGGTCATCATTTAAAATGTGCTTGAACAGAAGAGATTAATTAAAATGTCTGAAAGTTTTTGACCTGGAGATTGAATGATGTATTTTCATCAATCAATCAATATATACTTGACACCTCTGTGAATGAAGGCATTGCAAAGGAATGAGAAATTTATTTCTTTTGCAAAAATCATATACCTTTAGGGTTATATATGTAATATGGGGAAGAGATTTTCATATTTAGAGGAAACTTTAAAATATAATATATACCTTAAGATTATTGCTGAATGCAGCTTAAAACTTCAAGGTCATTTTTCTCTTTTAGATTAAATGCCCAGAAATTACCTTTGTAATAGGTCTGAAGTTAATGAAAATCCAGTAGGATATTTAATTAATTTTAAGCAAGTGTTTCCAACAAAAATCTAAGTTTGTATAAATGAATTCATTAATTTAATTGGTGTAACTTTTTGTAGCAAGATAATGCATAGTATAAAATTATCATCTGTTACCTATGGCATGATACAGTTCTACAATGATATTCCTCTAAATATTTTGATATTGTAGAGATAGTAAAGATTTGTTGAGGAAATGAGTAGCCCATCATACATATTAGCCAAAAATTTCACTTTCAAATTTGTTATTGCTCTAAATCTTGTCAACGACAAGCGAGTCATTGTCACTTCATTAGCTTTACACATCAGCCTAGACTTCAATTAGGTAACTGCATATCTTAATGAGATTTTAGTAGTGACAATATGTACTATCGCAAAATGTGTGAGCCCTCCTGGTGAAATTAAGCTATGATTGCCGATACTGAGTTGTAAACTTCCTGAGGCAGCCTACGAAGGTGAGAGCTGGTGCCGATGGCTGACTGAAGGCAATTTTTTTTCTGATATAGTTCGATGCATTATTTCAGAGTACCTATCCTTTTCAACACAATCAATTCTCACATCAATACTTGAGTCCACAACATACTCAAAGGCCAAGGGTTTCTCTTTTTCTGGCTTAGTAACAGTAGTAAACAATACTATTGGACTTAATAGTGAGCTTCAAGCCAGCCTGGGATGCATAAGTAGACTATCAGGCAGAGAATGGGGGAAGGGAGAGGACTAAACTGAGTGGATAGCTGTACACCTGGTTAACATGGTGAGATTCGAGCATGGATTTAAGAGGATCAAATCTGAGCCAAGTGTACATCTGATGGAAGAATGTCCTCGGCAGATGACACAGCGGGCCCAAGAACCAACGTCAGGAGACTTCTTGGCATGACCCTCTCATTTTGCTCCAGGAAAACTGGCCACCTGCATCTTATCTCAATTTTTTACCTACACTCTTGTCTCACTTAGTATTCCCTGTTCCTTAAATGCATTTACCCATATATTTGCACACCTCCAATATAAATCCCCTTTGTAACTTTGCTCAAAGTCAGCATTGGTGAAGCTTACGTTAACTACATTATATGCAACTTTCTCCATTCTCTGCTTTAATTTTGTCACTTAAACTCACCATCACCATCACCATCATCAGCATCAACATCATCAGCATGATTATCATGTAGCTAGAATGGTTCTCATTGTGTTTTGATCATTACACCCCACTTCGTATCTGTATCAGGGATTATGGCTATCTTGTTTTCTGTTTCATCCCAGGTACTATGAAAGTACCTAGTACTATCTCCTTTGTTCTACTGTCTATTTAAATCTAGTGAATGAGAATAACAAAGCTTTGAAAAAATTATCAGTGTATGGAAGAGTAGATGATTATTTCAACAACTAAAAATTTCCCACAAACATTTATTCATCCAAACAAAATCTGTAGGCTGAATGTCCATGATTATAAAACATGCTGGTATTAGGTAAAGGGTGTACCAATATCTCTGCAATTTTTCAAAAATTCCCAAATTATTATTTTTTATTTATTTATTTTATTTTATTTTATTTGTGAACATACTGTACAGAGGGGTTACAATTACATGGGCAGGATAATGCGTACATTTCTTACCAAACATTGCAGCCTCCTCCTTTGTTTACCATTCACATCCCTTCCCAGCCTCCCCCCTCCCCCCCAGTCCCAATCCTTCCCCCCCCTCCGCACCAACATTGTAAAGCTCGTTTTGGACATGACAACTTGTACTTCTCATTGTTGCAACAGGTCCACCTGTATCCTTAAACGACTGGTTTTTTCCCCATTGATCCAAGTTTTCTATGTCA
>NW_012267232.1:7872152-7873300 GCF_000151885.1 Dipodomys ordii | reverse complement strand
TGGTCTTCCAAATTCCTCCTTGCGGTTCATAGCCCATTAACGTATAGTTGTTTGATGTTGAATAGATGTATCTGTTGAACTATATTGTATCTGTAGACTATTGACTGTGCAAATTCAGACTTGGGTTGATGCTTGCCTTAAGATAGTGTTCTAGCACAAAACTGGTGCTATTTTCATCTCAAATGGGCACAGTAAGCCAGAAAAACACAAGAAAAATGGCAAATCCAGGTATCTCAATTCCCAATCCCGATAATCAGGGGACAGAACAGATAATGAATAATTCAGAGGAGAATTCCCAAATAGCTGGCAAACATGATAAATCAAAAGATTGAAATCATACAAAGGTCTCTGTATGAGCGTGATAGGGAGAGAGAGGAGGCATTCCAAAAGTCTATACAGGAATATCATAAGCATAAGGAAGCTACTCAAAAGCTGATACAGGATTTGCATGAGCAGCTTGAGAACACTCAAAGAGAACTACAGGAATCCCACGAACTGGAGGAAGCTTATCAAAGAGTAATACAGGAATTGAGAGAGAAGGAAGAGAATACACAAAGATCACTAAAGGCATTCATGGAATCCACTAACAAAGAGCTGAAGGAAGTCAGGGAGACCACAAAGGGAATGCTGAATGGAACCCAACAGAAGGAATGGGAGTCCAAGGAAACCATAACCAATCAACTAAGTGATCTGAGAATAAACACAGAACATCAAATTAAGGAAGTAAAGAAGTTCATACAAGATCTAAAACAAAGCTTCAACAAAGAACTTGAAGCCATCAAAGCTGACCAATTATAAGGAAAAGAGATAAAAAAACAAAGTAGAAAGTCTTGACAGCAGGTTAGACCATGCAGAAGATCGAATCTCAGGGATTGAAGACAGCCTAGATATTATAGAGAAAAAACATACAAACATCCAAGACAAGTCCAAGAAATATGATAGATCTATCCAACACTTGGAAGACACCATAAGAACGCCTAATCTAAGGATAATGAGTGTAGAGGAGCACCTAGAAACAGCAGTGAATGGCCTAGGAAATTTGTTTAACAGGATCCTAGCAGAGAACTTCCCAAACATACAAAAAGATAGGCCTATTCAGATACAAGAAGCTTTCAGAACTCCAAACAGACCAGATCAGAAAAGGACAT
>NW_012267232.1:7860908-7868132 GCF_000151885.1 Dipodomys ordii | reverse complement strand
AAATCCTCAAAGAAACAACTGCCCAATAAACAAGTGGGCGAAAGACTTAAAGAGAAACTTCTCTGAAGAAGAAAGAAGGATGGCCAATAGACACAGGAAGAAATGCTCAACCTCCTTAGCCATAAAAGAAATGCAAATCAAAACAACATTGAGATACCACCTCACTCCAGTTAGAATGGCAAAAATCAAGAACCCCAAATTATTTTAAAAGAAAAAATAACGGGAAAAATCAGGTCTCCATTGATCCCTCTGCTGTAACTCATGGCAGGCTAATCACAGTGGTGTAATTTCTCTTAAGAAATAAAATAAAGCAGACATGGTGGCACATGCCTATAATCTCAGCTCCTTGGGAGGCAAATGCTAGCAGGACTTGAGTACAAGGACAGTCTAGACAAAGTTATCAAGAGCTTATCTCAAAAGCAAAATACAAATGAAGGGGCTGAATGGTGTCTCTAGTAGTAGAGCCCTTGTAAGAAATAAGTAAAATAAAATGTATAACTACTATTGGCTAAATTTGTCTAATCTATCTGGACTCTTAAATATAAGCACACATTTCTTCCGGCTGCATGCTGCTGACTAATACCACCTTGAATTTTGAAAAAATATTTTGAAAAAGATATATATTCACTGTGAAACCTCTGACACATTGTATCTTTCTATACCAATCCATATGTTATCTTTAACATATTTACAACTTCACTTTGCTTTCTATTTTTGCATATGGCCAATTCTTACTGTGTTAGCTCTCATGTGTTTCAGTAAAACTAAATTTACCAAGTACTCTCAAATTCAAAAGCTACTATATTTCATGCTAATGAAGAATTCCAAATCTCCTTTACATGTTTTTGTCAATAATTGAAAGATAGAAGAAAATGCCAGTAACAGAATTGTAACAAGAAAGTCATTCACTTTGGGTATTTATTCCCATAAACAAGTAGGAAATTTATAATTTCTTTGTGAAATGCAAATGACAAATAATTATTTAGCAATTTTAACCAAAATGCTAAGCAAGCTGTGCAATAGAAAGAATACAAACAGACTAATTTTGATCAAGAAATTATTTTTGTCCAGCACTGTTGGGCACACTTTTGTTAATCACAGCATTTGAGAGATAAAGGCAGTAGGATTTAGGGTTTATTGTTAGTCTGGACTATATGAAGATATTCTCAAAGCAGAGAGGGAGAGGGAGGAAAGAGAGAAATATTATTTTTATGTCTGTATTATGCTTTTCTCCAGTAGTAATTGTCATCTTTGCAAATGCAGGACTTTCTGCACTTAATAGGATGCACTGTATTTTAACCTAATGAGTAGATTTGAGGTACAGCCTGACAAAGAAATAGTACATATGAAATTATTGTGAGAACAGGTAAAAATCCCATTCCAAACTTCTACAAAGGAAAGCAGCAACAGAGCATATTCAAACTTCTTTTTTGTTTGGAGTCATTTTTATGAAACTGTAGAGTTGCTAGGGGCTCCAGATGAGATACAGGAAAGGATGTTTAAAAATTATTTGATAGCCGAGTGCCAGTGGCTCACACCTTTAATCCTAGCTACTTAGGAGGCTGAGATCTGAGGATCACAGTTCAAAGCCCATGAGACTCTTATCTCCAATAAATCACCAGAAAACCAGAAGTGGCACTGTAGCTCAAAGGTAGAGTGCTTACCTTGAGATGAAGAGCTCAGAGACAGTGCCCAAACCCAGAGTTCAAGCCCCATGACAGACAAAAAAAATGATAATCTAGTGTAGGAGAATAAATATTCAATAACACTCCAATTGGAATACCATTCCAATTAATTTAAGTGGAATTATTCTTACCTGTCTCCAAAACTGCAAATCACTTGGATTGGTATATTATAATATCTTAGAATCTGATCTTAATGTCATCAAATAAACCCATTGTTGTATAATTGCTATATGCTAATACAAGTAAAAGTTTAAAAGTTTGTAGACCATTGGTCAAACACTTTATTAAAAGTTTTAGACACAACAAAAGTAACTGTTTATTATGATCAACCAATAAAGTTCTTCCCCAGTAGCTCTCCTTTAGCCACTACCTCAACACAATTTTTGTCTTCAAATCCTAGAATTCTGTTGGAGTCAGATTACTCACCTAAGCTGAAAATTCAAATGTTTTGGAGGTTATTTATTTATTTATTTTTGCCTGGTGGTTTCAGCCATCTGGCTTTCACAGTGCTGGGCATAGAAAGTTATGAATAACTGCTATATGATCATGATGGGGTAAGGATTAATGTCAGGATGACCATCCACTTTGTTTTAATATGTTTTTGAATGTGGAATGAGAAAAGAGGGTCAAACTTCATTCCTTTGCATATAGACATCTAGTTATTTCTTCACCATTTACTGAACAGTCTAATCTTTCTTCTATTGAATTGTCATGGTATCATAGTAAAAATTCAGTTAACTGTAATTGCAAGGCTTCATTGAAGGCTCTAGAGAACCGAGGTGCATTTGTAGCCTAAAGAAGCAGAGAGAAAAATTCTGGTGTTACTTTTGTGGCAGGAAGAGCTGTGCTTCTGTTGGTAACTAAGCATGATTACTGCTGATGTACCTTTTACACTATTAGCTGGGAAAACTCTTCCTCATTTCATTTAAAAAATATTGTAAAGGTAATGTACAGAAGAGTTACAGTTACATAAGTCAAGTAATGAGTAAATTTCCTTTTAAACAGTGTCACTCCCTCCCTCATTCTCTCCCAGTTTTTCATCTCCTGACTTTCCTCCCTACCAAAAAAGTTGTATAGTTTATTTCCAACGAAGTATCTAGTGGGTTTCACCGCTGAATCGGTTCATCTTATATCCCAGTGTTTCTGTGCTTCTCAAAAATAGCGACAGAAGAGAATAAACCAAAGAAAAAAGGAAAGAAGACATTAAAAAAAAAGACTGAAAACAGTATAATTAAAAAAAGCTGTTGTATTTCTTGGAATTCGTTTTGTTAAGCATTCATTTTATATGATCTTATGAACATGGCTATTAAGCCCTTGAGATTCTCTCCAAAGGATAACCTCTTTTGTTCTCATAGTTTAGATGTTTAGAGTGGTGTTTAGTTAATCATGACCATGTGTCATTATTTTTTTAACTGTCCATTGGGTTTACTTGTAGATTCATAGGCACATGTTAGATATTACAAATGAGGAAAACTATGCAACCTACATTTCTTTGGGTCTTGCTGACTTCACTTAGTATAATATTTTCCCCAAGTCTTTCCATTTCTAATGGTTGCCAAATGGAGGAAACCCGAATGACATCATTCCCTCAATGTCTGTTTGAGTTCTATGATCTCTGCTCCAATCTTCTCTACCTATGTGTATATTGAAGTGATTCTAGAAATAACTTCCCCAACCTGGGGATCATAGCTAGGTCTCTCTCTCTCTCTCTCTCCCTCTCCCTCTCCCTCTCCCTCTCTCTCTATCTCTCTCTCTCTATATATATATATTTATGTGTGTGTGTGTGTGTGTGTGTGCAAAGCAGAAAAAATGGAGGCCATTGTAAACATTAAGTTAAATGATTAAGTGAGAACCTGAACAGAAAAGAGACTACATGCTATATTAATGTATTGAACACTTCATCAGAGGAAAGGGTATAACTTTAAAGGATTCAAAAGAGAATTGCATGGTTATAAGTATGTCTTAAAAATAGAATCAGAATGCAGTAAATCCACACAAGGGATTGCAACAGTGAGATATGATGGTAATTTTATCATACCTGAGAAGCAAGAATGATTTCAATTTTGTCAATCAGCTAGAAGGAAGAACATTTGAAGTAGGCAAAAAGCAGACATGATTAACATGTACAACTAGCCAGTTCACCACAGGACCCATGAGCAAGGTAATTTAGTTCCCTGACATACAATGATGATCTAGTATGGGAGAATAGATATTAAATTTGTCTGAAATAACACACCAGTAAAATAATAAAAGCAATACAACTGTGTCCCTTTAAAGAGCTTGTGTTTTAAGAAGATTTGATATTTACCCTAATACTTTACATGCAACTAACATCTGCTGTAGGTTTTAGAGATTTGTGATTTTATTTTATCCTAACAAACAAGCATACTAGTCAATAATCTGTCATTTCTCAAGGATTAAATTAAATTCTAATAAAAAGCCTGAAGAGTAGAATTAATTGTGAGTATGGTATTATAAATATTAGCAATAAAAATGTACTTTGAGCATTTAGTAGTCTTACCAAAGAAAAATCTAACTTTAAAATTTGCCAAATTATTTCTAAGAAAGTAAAAGGAGTTTGATATATTTAACTTAACCAACCATTTGACTTTTCACTTGGTTATCAAATCAGAAGTAAATACAATAAAATTTATTTAAAATTGCAAAATTTATTGAAACATTTTAAATCACTTCTTTGCAAACCATTGGGTAAAACTAAACTGTAACAGTTTGTCAAGGTACATATTTTAGAAAAATATTAGTCATATATGAATTAAACCCTTTAATCTCATAGTGATTCTATGTTCAAAGGCAATTCTAGCATTTGGTTTTGCAATGTTTCTGAATAATTCATTTTTATCAACAATTGACTATGTATAATTATCAATAAATCTAGAGGTATAACTATTCATATAAAATTGCTAGTAAAGCTTTGTCACACTCAAAGGTGTTTCAGAAAATAATCTTTTTGAAATATCCCAGAAATATTAGCAATAAAGAATTATAACACAGAATGTTAATTATGCTTGAGAACTGTTAGGAGTTCTTGAAGAACAAATATTTAAAAATTGCATACTATCATTAAATTCATGTAGAAAGTGAAAGAAAAAAAAGTCTGATTCTAACGTGTCTCCATTCTACAGCACCAAAAATGAGTGTTTCACTTGCATATGTAATTTAGAAGGTCATACAAATCTCACATACCTACCTATCAATGAAAGGATGATAATGGATCCTTCTGTCTACTCTTCCAAATCTTAAGTAAATGCCTCCCGATGGCAGACTCTAACCCAGAATCCAATTGGTAAGGAATTCTGGGAAGTGCATTTCTAAAATTTTCTCAGGCCATTATAGGAGAGAAGGAAAGAGGAGATTTTCAGTAATGCCAAACTGCAAATCTGTATTGTGACATAAAGATCTAAATAGCTATAGTAATGGTTACTGATACTAATATGGAAAATGCAATAACCAAGGTAATATAAAATGTTTATTTGACAAATATGTATTTCCAAAAATAAGTAATTTACTTACCTTATGCAATTAGAATGGATCTCTGAACCTACAGATATCTGTTAATAAATAGTTATTTCTCAGGAAAACGGCTGAAAGAAAAGAGAAATAAGAAATTTTATATGAAAAAATAATGTCATAGAACAACCAGAGATTTTTTTTCTTTTTTACTATTTACTCAAAAGGAATCACAAAACAAGAAGTTCAGGTCTAAACAGACATATCTCGCCGGGCTCCGGTGGCTCATGCCTGTAATCCTAGATACTCAAGACGCTAAGATCTGATGATTACGGTTCAAAGCCAGCCCGGGGAAGGAAAGTCCATGAGACTCTTACCTCCAATAAACCACAGGAAAGCCTGAAGTGGCGCTGTGGCTCAAGGGCCCTAGCCTTGAGCTGAAGAGCTGAGGAACAGTGCCCAGGCCCAGATTTCAAGCCCCACGACTGACCGAAACAAAGCAAAACAAAGCAAAAAACCCAAAATAGACATATATCAAAAGATAGTGCTCAAATATAAACAGATGTATCTAGAAGGGTGTATGAAAAAATATTAAGGCATCACTAATTATTATACTGAAATGCAAACCAACACCACCAAATCAAATCATGGAAAGTGAGAAAAAAAATTATTACCTCCCAAAATCCCCCAAATAGCAAATGCTGTTTCTCATGTGGAGAAATGTGATCTCTCTCTCATACCCTGTTAGTAGAATACAATATGGAGGATTCCCCTCCAAATAAGGAACAAACTGGTATATGAGCCAACAATTCTATTATATATAATATGCATATTATGGCCTGGGAAGGTGGCTCAGTGGTAGAATGCTTACCTTGCATGCATGAGGCCCTGGGTTCGATTCCTCAGCACCACATAGGCAGAAAAAAAAGCCAGAAGTGGCACGGTGGCTCAAGTCGTAGACTGCTAACCTTGAGCTGAAGAGCTGAGGGACAGCAATCAGGTACAGAGTTCAGGCCCACCGGACCCCCCCCCAAATGTATATTATATATGTATATATATATATATATATATATATGTTAATAATAGATTCAAAGAAATTTGAAATCAGTATTATCAAACAGACTACATTTCTATGTTCATAACATCACCCTTTATAATAATCTGTACATGCTGCCAACTTAGGTGTACACGAACAGATTAATGGATAAAGAAAATGTAATATATATAAAAGAATGTTATTCAGCCATAAAAAGGCTAAAATTCCATTGCTTAGAATCGAATAGATCGAACTGGAGAGCATGAGGTTAAATGAAACAAGTTAGACACAGAAAGATAATTATCCCACATTCTGACTTATTTGTAGAAGCTAAAATGATGATATCATAGTCAAAGAGAACAAAATAGTGGTTAGCAGATCTTGGAAAATATGTTGAGGTGGGAAAGATGGAAAGAGGATAGTTAATAGGTACAGACATGTATTGGATAGCAGAAATAACATGTCTGATTATTTTGTTTCTTGGGTTTTGTTATTGCTTCTTTTTATTGTTTTTTGAGACAGGGTCTCACATTATAGCACAAGCTTATCCTGTGCTATATGACCTTTTTGACTTCATTTCACAACTGCTGGTACTAAAGGTATACACAATCACAACTGACTAGGAAAAATAATTTATAACATGCTATAGCACTACATATTACTAAGGATTCACAACAGTTTTTGCCACTTGAAATTTTTAGGTGGCAAATAGAAAGTAATTTGACTATGCCTAACGTAAGATATAAGTCTGAGATATAAATATAAAAATCATCTCAATATTCTTATATTGAAAATTGTGAGGGAGGCGACAAGATGGTGGAGGAGAAGCTGGAAGCTGAACAAGCTCTCGCATAGAAAGCAGTTTTAGAGTTCCAGTGAACAGTCCTAAGCCAGAGAAACACACCAAGTGTGCCATCACAGGACAGAGAGTTAGACAAGTGAGAGAAAGCCAAGGCAAGAATACACATCTGAGCACCAGCCAGCAGGCGCCACCGGCGGCGGCAGGGTCGCGGTGGAGACCGCAGCCGGGCTATA
>NW_012267232.1:7825988-7854797 GCF_000151885.1 Dipodomys ordii | reverse complement strand
GTACTGTATATTATGAATATGGTAACTTACTTTTATCAATTAAAATATTTTAGGCACAATATATTCAGTTAAAATAGCTATAACAGTTTACATATTTAAAATTAACAATAATGTTTTGTGTTTTCCATTATTATTTGTTCTCTTTTTATAATAATTTTTTCTGAGCCTCATAATTTTAAAATAATTTTTTCATATTTAGTAGATTTGAAGTCATTGTTACTCAGAGTTTCAGTTATTATAATACATAAAGTTAAGGCATCATTTTATTTCAGTGGAATGGAATTATAAAATTAACTATTTTTGCTATAGCTCAATTTTTTGTCTCTTTTGACATAGGATATTAAACATAAATAAGTTTTAATTGTTCGGATTGCTGAGTTAGAAATTCCTAGGAATGCTAAACACAAATACTTTAATAGGTGATATACACAAGATTATTTTAATTTGTATTTGCTGTACAGCTAGGAAAGTTGTACATTCTTCTCAATAATATGCAAAATAGGTAATAATAAGCATATTGTCCAGTTAAATATGAAAATTCCCTCAATTGATTGGATTTGGATGTAATAAATTATAGGAAGTTTATTTCCAGCTTTTCCACTAATTGCAGTGTCTAGAAAAATTCTTTCAAAGCACAGTGCTTCCTAACCTTTAAGAGCCTTCTTCAGTCTTATAAGGGGTGAAAAAAAAGAAATAATTTTCTTACAGATGTCTATGAGTATTAATGGCTCTGCCATTCAGATGTGAAGGCTGAGATCCAAAATACGATGACTTTCACCTTGGAAGTTAATCTATATTCTTCTGCTTGCTTCTGCTACCTGACGCACTCCATTCCAAACCACCTTTCTGATAACCTATAAACATTAAACTCTTACTGCTGAAAATGCAGACTTTTTGTGAGCATTGAAAGAGCAATCCTTTTTCCTCTGAGCTATTTTTCATTACTTCTTTCTGCTACTTTTCAGAGATAATTCAAAATTTATACATTCATTACTAAGGCATCCTTGCATTCTAAATCATGGGTTTAAGTGGTTAAATTGTCCTTCGGTGTCATGGGGAAACAAAGCTCATGTTCAAATCATTTTACTATATTTCCCCTTGCAGATGAGAGGAAATTTAAAGCTTAAGATTTTTCATTTTGGGTGGTCACTAACTCTCCTTAATGCCATTTGGAAGAACTTGGAGAACTTCCTAAGTTTCTTTCAAGGCAGTATCAAGGATATGAAACTCTTTAGGGTAGTTATTTAAATCTAAGCAAGGCAAGTAATTCAGGCCTGATTAGGGATCTTTAGACAAACTGGATCTACAGTTTCCAATCCAAAATTACAGAAGAAAACAAGCAGAAGAAACCCATTGCAACAATGAGATGTACAAGTCGTTATGTCGAAAAACGAACTTTACAACTTTGGTGGGCGGGGGAGGTTTGGGTGGGAGTGGGGGAGTTTGGGAAGGGATGGGAAGGGGAAACAAAGAAGAGGCAACAATGCTTGATAAGAAATGTACTCGTTATCTTGCCCATGTAATTGTAACTCCTCTGTACGGTATTCTCACATAAAAAACAAAAACATAAAACCAAACACGTACAAATAGTTAGAAGTAAAATTACTTCACTTAATATAATTTTTTCCAAGTCTTTCCATTTCCTAACAAATGGGGCAATGTCATTCTTTCTGATGGAGGCATAGAATTCCATTGTGTATATATACCACCTTTTCTTGATCCATTCATCTACTGAGGGGCATCAGGGTTGGTTCCATATCTTAGCTATAGTAAATAATGCTGCAATAAACATAGTTGTGCTGGTAGCTTTAGTGTGGTCTTGTTTGTAAACATTTGGGTAAATGCCCAAAAGTGGGATTGCTGGGTCATAGGGGAGCTAGGTCCCATGATTTCCCTTATTTGCAATATCTAGTATATGTATGAGTCAAGCAGAAAAGGTCAGATAAGGTGATGTAGGAAAATGAACCCTAAGATATGTATTTAAATGTTTTTTTTCTTTCATGCATTTGTTTCTAATGTATTTATAAGATTATTTCTCTGTTGTTTTGTATGTCCCTTCCCCACAGTATAACCCCTGCTTTCACTGTATTTGATGTCGGTATAATTTGTGGAGGGGAAGGGGAAAAACAAGTCGTTTAAATAAGGATACAGGTGGACCTGTTGCAACAATGAGAAGTACAAGTTGTCATGTTGAAAACAAACTTTACAACTTTGGGGGGGGAATAGGTGTGGTGGGGGGCAGGGGGAGGCTGGGAAGGGATGGGAAGGGGAAACAAAGGAGGAGGCTACAATGCTTGATAAGAAATGTACTCATTATCCTGCCCATGTAATTGTAACTCCCTCTGTACAGTATTTTCACAATAAAAAATTGTTTATTTCCAACATTTTGGTGGACTAAGATATAGTTTTCAACTTAGTGTGATTAGTTCAAAAAAAAAAAAGAAGTAAAATTACCATCAGGTCAGTGCAATAAGTATGTACAACCAAACACTGGAAGCACCACATTGGGTTCTCTTGTTCCATTCTCTTGCAAAGTTTCATTGCCTTCCTTGAGCAGAGTAGTGCTCAGAAAGGAGAAGAGCACGTTGGGCATTTGTTTCTAAATATACTGAAAGAGGAACAATAGTTAGAGTTGTCCTTGTATTACATTCTTAATTAGAACAGCTGTTCGTTTATCTAAACTCAATCAGATGATTCTCACTAATAGAGTAGTGTGAAGCTTTTTGGCTTGTTGTTGGGAATATTTTGTTGGAATTTAATTTATTCACCACCAGACTTTTTCTCATTACCTTTATTATCAATAAGACAATGGCTTTGGTTTCAGACATTATTCTTATCCTGCCTGCTGTGAAATTCCTTTTAAACTGTAGTGTTATATTCTATCATGTTCCCTTGGGAAGTTTGAAGCTTAAATTAAATGGAGAAAAGCATGTTTTGGCGTGCTACTTATGTAAATCTGAGCCATTCTGATAAAAAAAAATGAAGTGTTAAAGAATGAGAAGGATATGGAAATTATCAAAAGCCACAGAGTTGCCATAAATCATCAGTTGTTATCCTGTTGAGTTCACTGTAGAGAAAATAAAAGAGGAAATGTAAGAAAAGTCAACTCCCTTTTAATGATTTTCCCATTTAGTATTTGTGAGATGATTTCTCTATTTTATTTAAATACTGTGTAGTTTTCTTCACATCTGCTTGCAGCAGGGAAAAAATTAGAACATAATTAAAAGTAGTTATTTATAGAGTGGGCATTCACACACCTCAATTATTCATGAAGAAGCATAGCTTTCAGTAACATTCTATGGTTAAATGATAACTTATATTAACTCCATATTGTAATTGACACAGAAGTCTGAGTAATACTTATGTAAGGCATGGGTGTTATTACTAAGAAAATTCAATCTCAAAATAAATTTATTAGTCAGTCCAAGAATTGTATCCTGATGAAGGCTGATACTGTCCTCTCTAGACCATCAGTTTATCCCTAATCATCAATAACTATTAGTCATTAAATGTCAGATAAATTTAGCAGTAAGAAAATGTTATATGCAATCATACTCCAAATATGGAACAATCTAAAATTTCTTTTGAAAGAAGAATGAGTCTAACAGAATATCAGAAAATGTGTTAGAAGACAATTCTCTAAGAGTTTCTTACAGATCTGCACATTTTATGAAGAGAAGCTACAAGAGAGAAAAGTATAGTCTGTTTTTGTTAGAAATTTATAATTTGTAGTTTAGTATATGGATGTATGTAGCTATTCACATTATATTTAACACTCAAATGTTACTAAAACATATTGTATTTACATTCATGGCATTGCTTACTTTGTAATGATTTTTTGTTGTCTTTAAGCAGTTTTACAAAGGAATTGTTATGTAACAAAGCGAAGTCTCACCCATCCCTCCCTGCTTATGCTATTCCTCGCTCTTCTTAATTTTGTGGGATATACATTGAACCTTTGACTGCATTCTAACCCTCTTTTCCCTTTTTCCCTTAACTCTTTCCCAACCATTTCAAATATCCCCTTCTTAGGATTTATTTTGTTGAACTTTGACTTTGTCTTTTGAAGGAATTAAACTATTTGAATTCTCCCTTTATTCTACCATATTTCAGCTAATATGTTTAATTTTTTTATTTTATTTTATTTTTTTGTCGGTCATGGGGCTTGAACTCTGGGCCTGGGCGCTGTCCCTCAGCTCTTCAGCTCAAGGCTAGCGCTCTACCTCTTGAGCCACAGCGCCACTTCCAGCTAATACATTTATATGCACATACATATCTCATAATGTATTTACTTAAGTTTCTAAGCTAATTCTAGCTTTCACACATAAGGGAAAACATGCATGCTTTCTCTCTCTGGGCTTAACTTACTTCACTTAACATAATTTTTGCAGGTCTTTCATTTCTTTACAAATGGCATAGTATCATTCCTTCTAATGGATTAATAAAATTCCATTCTATCTATCTCTCTGTCTGTCTGTCTGAGCCTACCTATCATTCTATCTTTCTACCTATATGTCTGTCTACCTGTTTATCTATCTATCTAATTTGGTCAATCCATTTATCTATTGATGGGAATTGCGGCTGATTTTATAACTTGGCTCTGGTGAATAGTGCTGCAATGAACATGGTTGTGCTGGTGGCTTTACTGTATCCTGGTTTGTAATCTTTTGGACATATGTCCAGGAGTAGAATTGCTGGATCATATGGTAGCCCTTTCTTCTCCCAAAGATTATCACATACAGCCTTGGAAAATACAAGTCAACTTCTGGAAAAAAGGTAAATAATTATTACTATGTAGTGTGTGGTGGCATAATCCTATATTCTTATATACTGGGAATGTGGAGGTAGGAGAAACATAGTTGGAAGCCAATCCCGGTAATTGTTAGCTGATGACCTGCAGGAAAAATTATCAAAAGCTGAAAGTCCAGGGCCATATCTCAAATGATAGACTGCTTGCTGAGCCAACAGGAGGTCTTATGTCCTAATATTTGTGTTTATTAATGTTGATTTACTCAGTTCTAGTGCAATCCACTAAAGTTGCAGCATCCAGCAATGCCTATCTCTATATCACCTCTATAAGGTCTGAGGGGATAAAGAGAACTAACATACACCATATACCTATAGCTAGCTGTGTTGTAAATAATAAAGTCATTTGATGTTAACCCAAGGATACAACAGTTCAGATCAACAGGAAAAAGAAATTCAAGATATTCATTGCACAGCCCACTGTACAATGCAGTTAATAATAGGTTAGTATGCACTTGAAAATTGCTAAGAGTTCAGTGTTCTCATAACAAAAATGATAGGTATAGAAAGAAATGAATGTGTTGATCAATATAATACATATGTACCATTTGAGTGAATTAAAGTTTTGTTAGTTGTTAATAAAAAATAAAAATATTTCTCTGTCTTTTGCCTTGTTGTTAGTTTATTTGTCTTGGAGAGGGAAAGAGGGCACAGAAAAGGTGGGAAAATAGTGAACAAATACAGAAGTGGTACTCACTATGTGGAAAATGAGCTATATAATTTGTAGTGGGCATGGGAGGGAAAAACTGGGAGAGAGTGAAAGAAGGGGTGACATTGTCCAAAAAGAAATGTACTTATTACCTGACTTATGTAACTGTAATCCTTCCATACATCAGCTCTACAATAACAATAAAATATATAAAAATATTTCTGTTAGACTCAAAAACTCTCATGTATCCTGCAAATATTGATGAAATATGAAGGAAGAGTTGAAATCTCACACTCTTAGTAATTATTGACAGTAGACAAATTCTAGTTCTGTTGGAAAGGAAATAGATTTCTAAGTTTTAAGAATTATAATTTTGAGACTTTACTAAACAGAACTAATTTATGCATGCTTCTTACCTTCCAGGGCATATTTGTATGTATTCCATTTGAAAATATGATCGCCTTTAATCTTATCATGTGGTAAGGAGTTGCTTCCAGCTAATTTGCACATAAGCACCAAGTAGCCCCATTGTGTACCAACAGTAAAGTCTCATAATATTCCTGGGATTGCAGAAGCTGATTGCATCATCCATACCACTTCAGTGACTCCTCATGGGTTATTTGATTATATCTAACATTTTTATTGAGATTGTAGAAAATTTCTATTACAATAGGCATTTCCATTTTGAAAATAATTTCAACCTATTGATAAATAAGAACATTTACATTTATAGAAAATATTTTTGTTTTTTATGTCAGTGTGAGCGAAAAAGTCATCTATGAAAATCTTACAAAAAACAGATGTAAATCTGTCAGAGCTTCACTGAAGCAAAGCCTGTTATCCTGACTGACTTCTGCAGCTAAATAACCACAAAAATAAATTCTTGTGTGTTAGCACATTTCACTCCTATTTCAGAAGCATGGTATTTCTAGAAAGGGTTCTTGAATCCTAGCAAGATAAGACGATACAATCTATAAAACTAGTCATGTATGTATGCAAGGATAAAACATAGTATTTGTCTAAGCTTAAGAGTTATAAAACCTCCATCTCATGACTCCTGATAAAATGCTTGTAGGAAGGAAAAAATTCATTTGTGTTTACATAGTAATTTCGACAAAGATGAATATTTTAAATTAATTAGCAGATACATATATGTATATATTACACATAACATATGTTTACGTGGCATTAAAATAATCACACACTTATAGATGTATACACACACACACACACACACACGTATATTGACTTAAGCAGCCAATCCACAGTCAATATGAGTGTTGAACTCAGAATCTGAAAGCATGTGCTTGAAAGAAATCATGTACTCTATGGCTTGAGCCACATCTAGCACATTTTTTTTCAAGGCTTGTTTTTGCAGTAGGGTATTGTTTCATGCTCAACTCAGCCTGGGCTTCATTTTCAAATTTCTTCTTCTATAGCTGGGAAAACAGACAGGTGAACCCCCCCTCCCCCGACTTCAGCCACTGGAAGTCCTAAGAACTATTTTTTTTTTAACCTGGGCTGTCCTGAAGCCTTAAGCCCTTGCTCTCTATCTCCTATATAACAAGGATTGAGCCACCATGCACTGCAATTTATAATTCTTGAAGAACACTAGCTTTCAGTCCAATCTTGACAAATTGAAGTTAATATTAATGCATCTATCTTGGATACACTAATACATACAAATTAATGATGATGCAAATAACAGTTGTCTGGCCATTTTATACATTTAATTTCTGATAGTCAATTTCTAAAAAATCAAATGATAGTAATAAAAATTCATCAAAATATCACTTTGTAACGTCCCATGATGAAAAATGTCTTACACATTTTCATAATATATATTCCAAATATAATATATATTCCAAATATAAACTAAGCATTTCGATGTATCTTTACTTGTCACTTGGAGCTAAGACTCTTACATTTGTGGACAATACACATGCTTATTTTCACCACTTACCCTCAAGCCTGCTTACTTTTATCCAGAAAGGATTTTGTTTGTTTGTGTTGCTCACAGGACTTGAACTCAGAGGTTGGATATTGACACTAAGCTTTTCACTCAACTCTAGTGCTCTATCATTTGATCATAGCTTCTCTTGGAGCTTTTTTGTGGTTAATTGGTGATAAGAGTCTCATGGACTTTCCTGTGTGGGCTGGCTTTGAGTTCTATCCTCAGATCTCTGCCTCTAGAGTAGCTAGGATTACAGGCATGAACCAGGGGGGACTGGTAAGAAAGGGTTTAAAATTTTTATTTGAATATTATAAAAAGCAAAATATGTTTTATTACTGTCTCAAGAGTTATATATTAGTTACCTTCCAATGCTACTTTGTATAACTGCCTTATGGCCTATCTCCTCATCCAGATTAAATTGTCAATTCCATTTATATTTTATTTATTCTGTGGCCCATGGCCTTAGAAAATAAGAATATAGTCATTACTTATATACTACCATAGCTATTGTGATACTGTGTCATACACAACATCATAATATCATGATGCCATAATATCAATAACTAGCCTTGCCAAGCTGTTTTTTGGAGTGTGTACCCATATGTTTAGTCCTCTAATGCAGTTGAAGCACTTTCACACACACACTTGCACACACATATTTTGTTATCTTTCCACTGTAGAGCCTTACTCCCGCTTTGGTAAAGGGCATAGTCTCTGATTTTAAAAGAGAAGTTTCTACAGTTTTAACTAAAGCAAGACTTTGCATTGCATATGTATGTAAAGATCTTTGTCAAGAATGAAGTAATCCATCCCACTTTAAATAATAGATTGGTTTGCAGCTCATTTTTGTTTTGTGTACTCTGCACTAAAGTTCACCCTATTCCAAATTTACTTCCCTAAATCATTATCTGCCCTTAATAGTATCATTCACATTGTAATGAACCGCTTAGTGTGCTTTTTCTTTTAATTACTAAAGCAAAATTTTGGCATTGTGCTTCTCTAGAAATGTTCTTAATTAGAGTGCAATATGGTGCCAAAAGTAAGCAAAATTAGTTATGGGAAGCAGCAAGTAATAAAGGTGAACTATTGTTACTTTAAAAGGTAAAAGATTATGGTAAATCAGGTCATCATTAATTTCTTCTGTTTTTTAAATATTGCAATCATTTTTAATATGTTTTTTAATGATACATGTCAAAATACATTTGTTAACAAAAATGATTATATCTAACTTGTTAGTCTAGTGTATGTATAATAAAATAGACATTATGAAAGGCATCACATAAGAATATTATTATTTTTGGGGGGGGATCTGGTTGTGGGGCCTGAACTCTGGCCTGGGCTCTGTCCCTCATCTCTTCAGCTCAAGGCTAGCACTCTACCACTTAGCCTCAGTGCCACTTCCGGCTTTTTTTTTCTTTTTGTTTATGTGGTGCTCAGGAATCGAACCCAGGTCCTCATGCATGCAAGGCAAGCACTCTACCACTGAGCCACCTTCCCAGCCCACATAAGAATATTATTGAGAATTGAAATGTTTTAAATTCATGACACAAGCTCACTATTCTAAGAATCCAATTTTGTTTTGAAAGCCAAAATAGCTTTTCTTGGTGATGTTCATTGAACAATTACTGTATGTTCCACGTTATTTTATTTAATAAGCCTATTGTGCTTTGTGAATTACATTCTAACAAACTCTCTTACTGTTTCAGAAACATGGTAAATTGCCCAGTGAGAGAGTTAAACATGGCAAAGCTTATGTCATATTACATTTAAAATTTTCTAACTTCTAAACAAAACAGACCAACCCAGTAAGATTTTTATATGATGTCTATTTGTGTCATACTTACATTTCATTGTTGTTTTCTTCATCCAACAGGTACTTTATATCGTCAATTTGCTTGTAATGTTCCCTATTTAAATAGTAATGCCATTATATTATTTTTCAGGCAGTAAAGTAAGAGCCATTATTAATGCCATTAATGTTAACAATATTAATAAAATAGTGTTAACATGAATTGATTAACTCTATTACTGCTTTTTTTCCAATTGTGGATGTAATATATCACTTGATAAGTGGCAAGTGACAGTATCATCAATACAGGTAATATTAGTATCTGTCAGGTACAAGGAATATGGGATCCAGAAGAATAGTCAATGTGGCAAAAATAATGTAGAGCAATCAAGAGATAGGAAGTATAAAATTCCAAGAATAAATAACAAAGCAGTGATAATGCTGTTTTATCATTTATTTATTGGAAAAGGATTTTCATAAGTAAAAGTAAACCCAAAGCAAAAGAATATCATGAACTTTAATTTACTAGATTTGTTTTATTTTATACATTTAAATTTTTGAATATAATTTGTAAAAAGAAAAATTTAAATATCAGAATATACTGGAACAAGTAACTGGAAAATGTATCACATGGCTTTAAATCATGCTTGTAATCCTAGCTACTCAAGTAATTGTGATCTGAGAATCACGGTTTAAAGCCAACCCAGGCAGAAAAGTCTGAGAGACTTTCTAGTTAACCAGCAAAATACCCTACTAGTGGTATGGCTGGAGGCTGGAAATGGAGGTGTAGCTTAGAGAATCAGCTCTGAGTAAAAAAGCTGAATGAGAGTGAAGAAAGCCTCTGAGTTTAAAATTTGGACCAACACACACACACACACACACACACACACACACACACACACCAGACAGGAAAAAAGAAAAGACATTTCAAAGTCCTACTGAAAGATAACACAAGTAACATGAATATGGGAATTCGTTCTCTTCTATGGAGTACAGACACTCACTCAAGTTGATACTAAAGTTCCTAAGGAATATTTTGATATTAATTATGCAGAAATACCAAGAGAGACGTTTAAGAAGAAAATTGCAGAGTACAAAACTATATCAGATGTTAAAATATGCTATAAACTTTATAATTTGTATGTTAAGTTTATCTGATTTGAGGAAGGGAAAGCACAGAAATGGTGAAATGAAGGGTGAATCTACAGGGACACTCAGGAAATACTATGTCAGAAATAAACTTTACAACTTGGGAGAAGTCAGATTGAGGGGTGGGAAAGTAGGAGAAAATGAGGGAGAGACTAACAGTGATCAAAAAGATATATACTCCTTACCTTACTTATGTAACTGTAACTTCTCTGTGTATCACCTTTATAATAAAATTTAGATTAAAAAAAAAGACTTTTCAATTAAGAGAAAGTGATTCTGCCCAGTGAACAGACAGGCAAACCAGCGGAACAGAATTGAAATTCCAGAAACAAACCCGATGTGCCTGTGGAAGTTTAGTATGCTGTAAAAATTTTATTTGAACTCACTGAAGTAAACATGGACTTTTTAATAAACTGAAAATGGACATTTGGGTAGCCACAATATAAAAATAAAGTTAATTTAATTATACGTTTTCTGATTATACAGAAACAGGGATGTTTGAAAGTAGAGAAATTGGGTTGAGCTTGGATCAATGCCTGTGCTGAAAATCAAGAAAGCCATAAAATACAAATGGGGACAAAATCATGTTTGAACAGGGGGTCCCACTAACCATATATAGGAAAACTTTAAAACCAAAAGCTAACAGAAATTATATAGTAACACACTGCATTAAACGGATCTCACTAGGCAACATTAATAACAAAAAAAGTAGTAATAGGGAGAAGGCTTTCATTTACCAAAGATTATTTTAAAAAGTTGATTGAGGCAAATATCCACACATGTACACAATGCCATTGTCTGAACAGTGACTGGGAAATAAATATTCTATCAACAACAGGCTAACTAAGCAACATTCCCATTGACATTATACCTTCTGAATGTATGTATCATGTTTGTCATATTTTTGTGGTATAAGTAGGATCATAAAATAATAAAAGGTGAAATTCAAATTGTGATACATTTTGCCAAGCATGTGACCTTGAATCTCCAAAAATGTCAATGAGATGCAAGTCAAGAAAGTCCTGAGGGTTAATGAAGACTAAAGACATAGACAGTCATATGGGAAGTGTGGATCTTAGTGGAACACTGCATTGAATAAAAATAAAGAGACTATTAGAGAAGCCAAATAAAGATTATCTGTTGTATAATGTTATTCTATGTTAAATTCTTTGGTGTGAAAAAAATGGGGTTACAGAGGAGGTCATTGTGGACCTTAGATTGAATATTTAGGAATGAGAGCCATTTTGGTGTTTATATTTGAGTATTTTGATAAGATAAAAAGAGTCACATAATAATTGCATCCTAGAAAGGCTATCATTAAAATCTGAAGTTTCCTGTAGAATGTATAGAGTTGGATAGTTTTTGTGTAAAAACAAAATCAAAAATATTTCAAAATCAGCATAATATAGAATTCCATACATTTCTAAGCATTACACTGTCACTACACTTACCTATTTTTATTATTTTTTTGGTGGGTCCGGTCATGGGGCCTGAACTCTGGGCCTGGGTGCTGTCCCTCAGCTCTTCAGCTCAAGGCTAGCGCTCTACCACTTGAGCCACAACACCATTTCTGGCTTTTTTCTTTTTGCTTATGTGGTACTGAGGAATCGAACCCAGGACCTCACATATGCAAGGCAAGCGCTCTACCACTGAGCCACCTTCCTAGCCCTACACTTACCTATTTTATTACCAAAATGTTATTGTAATGCAAACAAAAGATTATGAGGTAATTATTCTCAGGTTATTTTTAAATCTTATTTCACAAGCATCACAGAATAAAGATAAATTAAAACATATTACTCCATCTTTTCCCAATGCCCTATGTATTTTTTCTTTCACCATCTCATCTTTGTAAGTAAGAGCTCGACTTGATACCTAGATCGTTTAATGTTTAAGAGCAATATATTAAGTCATTTTCTGTTCCCTAATGATATGAAGCAAATTCATATGACATAGCATTAGCATTTTTGATAACAGAAGATTGATTAGGTGGTAACTTTTACACTATTTAGGGTAGCATCATTTCTTTTTATTTATTTATTTTGGTCTGGTCGTGGGGCCTGAACTCTGGGCCTGGGTGCTGTCCCTCAGCTCTTCAGTTCAAGGCTAGCACTCTACCACTTGAGCCACAGCGCCACTTCCGGCTTTTTTTCCTGCTTTTGTGGTGCTGAGGAATCAAACCCAGGGCATCATGCATGCAAGGCAAGCACTCTACCACTGAGCCACCTTCCAAGCCCATGGGTAGCATCATTTCTTACAATTAAAAGTCCTTGGGAAATGGCACAGAGAACAGAATTGGCAACGCTGAACCATAGAAGCTTTGAAATTCATCAGTGTAAGGAAAATTGCAATGTTCAAAAATCAACCTATATAATTTTGATGGTGGGATGGAGTGTTAAAGAGTATTTTTGTTTGTTTGGGGAGGACAGAAAACCAAAACATTCCTATTTAATTTTCTGAATGGTCTTTTCTTTCTTTTTTTAATGTCAAGGTAAAGTACAGAGGGTTTTTAGTTACATAAGTAAGGTAATACTCATTTTTTGTCAACCTTGTTACCCTGTCCCTTAATTTTCTCCTACTTTCCCTTCTCCCAAATCCCCAAAGTTGTACATATCATTTCCAACATTTTGTCTTGTGTATATCGCTGTTGCATTAGTTCCCCTCTTGTTCTTTGTCTCACTATTCTGTTATTTCTCTTCTCTTCCCTAATTCAAATAAAGGTATATAGAATACCATGGCATAATAACAACAGAGGATATACCATGGTCAGAAGAACATACAAAAGAAACAAAAATCACATAGTACATTAAAAACAACAACAAAGGAAAACCTTGTGTGCCCATGTCTTGAAGTTCATTTCCCTAAGCATCATCTTATATGGTCATATGTACATAGCTGTTGAACTATTCTGCTCATCTGCTAAGATTATCTTAGATGTATACTATAAGGGAAATCATGAGACCTATTTTTTGGGGTCTGGCCTACTTCACTTAAAATGATTTTTTCCAAGTCATTCCATTTCTTTTCAAATGGAGCAGTGTCATTTTTTTCTGATGGAAGCATAGAATTCCATTATACACACACACACAATCCCCCCCACATGAATACATACATACACACACACACACATATATATATATCAAATTTTCTTGATCAGTTTATCTACTGAGGGGCATCTGGGTTGGTTCCAAATCTTAGTTATGGTGAAAAATGCTGTGATAAACATAGTTGTGCTGATAGCTTTAGTAGGCCTTGTTTGTTTTCATTTGGGTAAATGCCCAAAAGTGGGATTGCTGGGTCATAAGGGAGCTCTATGTATAATCTTTTGAGTAACTTCTATACTGGTTTCCACAGTAGCTGAAAAAGTTTACGCTCCCAACAACAGTGCAGGAGCATTCCCTTTTGACCACATGGCCTCCATCATCTGTTGTATTAGAATTCTGATTATAGCCATTCTAACTAGAATGAGGTGGAAACTCAATGTTGTTTGGATTTGGATTTCTTTTATGGCCAGAGAAGTTGAATATTTCTTCATGTGTCTATTAGCCATTCTTATTTCTTCTTCAGAAAAGTCTTTCTTTAAGTCTTTAGACCACTTATTAATGGTCTAGTTGTTTCTTTGAGAGTTTGTTTTTTGGGGATTTAATTTTTAGAATTCTAAGTATATTTTAGGTATGAGGCCCCTGAAAACATTACAGGAAGGGATAGGAGAAACTCTAGGGCTCCTTGGCACAGGAAAACTTTTTCATAATAAAGACACAGAAACACAACAAATGAAGAAAAGTTGGAGAAATGGGATTTCATTAAACTGCAGAACTTCTGCCTGGCAAAGAACATTGCTAGCAAGATCACTAGAAAGCCCATGGATTGGGAGAAGATCTTTCCTTTATAATTTACTGAAAGTGATGTGGAAACTCCTGACAGGATTCTGAAGAAGGTTTATGTACTTAATTATTTGGACATATTTATATTTCATAATAATATGAAAATATGATTATTCTATTAAACAAAAGTTACATGGGATTTTAACTACAATTATCTTTCTCTTTTGTAAAGTGATATATTTTTTCAAAATGTTATTTCAGGAAGACAACCCACTCTCTACATAAATTTATAAGGTTAATGCCTTAGTAAAATGTACAAAAACCTTTAATAAAGATATTTATAATTACCTTAATTTATGTCACAGAACTGTAATGAAAATCAACAGTTATGTACTGATTGGTACAGAAGATATAGATGCTAAACCAATATTTCTGTATGATTAATTGTTGTCTTATTGTAGGCTTTCAAATTGAATGGTCATTAATAATTCTATCCTTACAACCGTTCAATATTTAGTTTATCTATTTCTTATACTAAATATAGAGTATTTGAAATAGGAATGTGATGTGGGGATTCACTGCCTTGAAACAAACATTTACCTCTGAAAGAAGAAAAGGTAAAGTAATGGTAAGGGAAAAACAAAGAAGGGGTAACAATGCTCGATAAGAAATGGACTCATTACCTTGCTCATGTAACTGTAACCCCTATGTACAGTATCTTTACAATTTAAAAAAAAGCAGAAAAGTTTAGGTTAACTGGATAGGAATTAGAGTCACAAGCACAAATCATGTGTATTATCAGAGTGGACACCTTTATGTGTACAGTATTAGGGAAATAAAATGGCCTTCAATGGGTTACAGTTTGAAAAGCTGAAGGCAACTCTGAACTGTCATGAGACACAATAGAGAAATTGTTATTTGTAGGAAATGTACCATATAATCGCAAATATTAATGGGGAAAATTTAAGCAAAAACAAAATATAAATATTATTAAAATAAAAATAAAGCTTATGCATATGTATATATTAGTTTTCTCACACATGGAAGATGATAACATTTTAAAAATAGAATGAGAAAATTGGATCATGAGTCAAATTATGGATCATTTCTTATATTCAAAAGACATTTGTATCCCTTTTACAGAGGACTTAATAGTTTTTAAATGTTTTCCAATTGGTTCATACATTTTCAGTGAAGTATAAAGTTAGGTATTTATATGGTAATAAAGTTTTCTCTCTCTTTTTTTTTTGTTTTGGGGCCTAAACTCTGGGCCTGGGCACTGTTCCACAACTCTTCAGCTCAAGGCTAGTGCTCTACTACTTGAGCCATAGCACCATTTCTGGCTTTTTCTGCTTATGTAGTGCTGAGGAATCGAACCCAGGGCCTCATGCACGCAAGGCAAGCACTCTACCACTGAGGCACCTTCCCAGCCCTTCCCTCAATTGTTTGATGGTCACACAACTACATGCACGATTTGACAACTGGGTTCTTCCTATGCTTCTTGGATTCTCTGGGGGCTATTTCTTGGCCTTTATCATGCTCTTGTTCCTTTTCTATGTGTAGGACATCTTTAAGTATCTTTTGTTGGGCTGGTTTGGTGGAGTTATATTGTTTCAATTCTTCATTGCTGTGGAAGATTTTCATTTGTTATGAAGGAGAGTTTATCTGAGTACAGTATTCTTGGGTGGTAGTTGTTTGTCTTTAGGGTGTAGCATACATCATTCCAGGTTCTTCTTGCTTTCATCATGTCTGCTGAGAAATCTGAAGTTATTCTGATTGGTTTCCCTTTATAGGAGATTGATCTTTTCTCCTTAACAGCTTTAAGGATCCTGTGAGGATTACAATGTGATGGTGGGTTGTCCAATTCTTCTGGTTTAGTTGGGTTCTAAGGGCTTCTTGTATCTGAATGGGCCTATCTTTGTGCATATTTGGGAAATTCTCTGCTAGGATACTGTTAAATAAATGTCTTAGACCATTAATTTCTGTCTCTAGGACTTCCTCTACAGCCATTAGCCTTAAATTAGGCCTTCTGAAGGTGTCTCCTCTATGTTGAATAGATCTATCATATTTCTTGGATTTGTCTTGAATACTTGATTGTTCCTTCTCTATAATGTCTACGTTGTCTTCAATCCCAGAGGTTTGATCTTCTGCATGGTCTAACCTACTGTCAAGCCTTTCTACTTTGTTTTTTATTTCCTGCCTTCTAATTGTTTGGAATTGGTAGCTTCAAATTCTTTGTTGGAGCTTTGTTTTAGATCTTGTATGGACTTCTTTTCCTCCTTAATTTGGTTTTCACTGTTCATTCTCAAATTCCTTAGTTGATTGGTTATGGTTTTATTGGACTCCCTTTCCTTCTGTTTGGCTGCATTCAGCATTCCCTTTGGGCCTCCATGGATTCCTCTAGCTGTCTGTTTGTGGATTCCATGAACGCCTCTACTAATCTTTGCTTAGTCTCATCTTGCTCATACAATTCCTCATTAATCTTTGATTAGCCTCCTCATGCTTGTGAAATTCCTGTATTAATCTTTGGTTAGCCTCATCACATTCACGCATTTCTCTATCATGCTCACACAGAGTCCTTTGCAGGACTCTGCAGTGTTTGTAGAGCATTTTGTGAATCTCCTCTAGATTATTCATCAACTGCTCTGTTGCCTGATTATCATGAGTGGGAGTTGAGATACCTGGACTTGCCATTTCCCCCATGTTTCTCCAGCTTGTTCTGCCCATTTGGGTATGAAAGCAAAACCCATTCTGGGCTAGAACACTATTTTAAGGCAAGCATCAACTATCATCCTGCATTTGCACACATTGATGAAATCAAAATGAGTACAGATACAATCTAGTTCAACAGATATTATCTAGCTCAACAACAAACAACTAGAGATCAACAGAGTAACAAAATCAAAAAAGGAATCAGCAGACCAGTAATTAGTAGGTTTAGGGAGAATTGTGAGGAGAAAGATTAGAGAATGTGGGAAGTGAAAGGGAAAGAGGGAATATAACTAAGACCTAAATGCAGAGAGAGGGAAAGGATAGAAGGAAAAGAGAAGAGGGATACAAAAAAAGGAAAAAGGAAAAATAAAGAGTTTAAAAATGAAACATTTAAGAAGTATAAAGAAATAATACTACAATTAAAGGAGTTAAGACTGAGAGTTTGTGAATTGAGTAATCGATATCTGAATTAAGTATGCACAAAATGAAGAATGAGATCTAATAATCAAAGGCGGGTATATATCTGGGGGTGAATAGAACAGCTATTAAGTAAAGCAAAAAACAAAAACAACCCCCCCCAAAAAAAAACATAAGCAAAAACAAAAACAAAAACCCAAAACCAAAACCAAAAAGGAACAAATGGGAAAAGAGTAAAAGAGAATTAAAAACAAAACAAAAAAAAATAAAAATGATGAAAAAAATAGAAAACAATTAAAAATTAGATAATAAAAGTTCTTTGATTTTATTTTTTGTGGGTGGAAATCTTGTGTCTTGCCTGTGTCCATAACCAGTCTCTTGGGGGAGTCTCTGGTTTGCTTGTGGTGTTTGGTTTTCCTGTGGCTTTATTGGTTTCTTAAATCACTTTGAACAAGCAGAATGAAGCTCTGCCTTACAAGGGAGGATCCTCTTCCCAGGCTAGTTCAGTGGGAGGGTTATCTTCTTTGAGTATCACAAAAGAGTGAGATGGATGCTTCCTCTAGCTTGGAGTTGCTGTAATGGGGCTAGATTGTGGGTATTGTTGAGGCCTGTCAGCAATCAGTAGCTTTTCCCAAGGGGCTAGCTCCTGAGGTACTTACACAGCTCAGCCTGGAGCCATTCTCAGGATTTATGTGTATAGAGTGTCCAATTGTTTTTCTTTTGCTCTCCTGCAGCTAAGTCTCCTGACTGTGCTGCAGTGGGGTAAGACAGCCTCTAGCTCTGTTTACCCAATAAAGAAAGTCACGCCTCCCTAGGTGGGAGCTCCCTTTGCCTGGGAAGTACAACTTTCTCCTGGGTGTAGCTGAGCCCCAAAGGTCAGGTTCCTTTGATCTGTTGAATGGCTCCTATTGTATTCTTCCAAGGCACAGTCATTGTCAGTATCAAAAATGGAGTTTTTCTCCAGTGGTGGGGGAGGGGCTACCTTCCCACCACTTTCCTTCAGAAGGAGTGAGGATGTCTTGTGGAGTACTCACACCTTTCCCTTGGTTTCTTGGCTGTCCAAGGTCTGCCACTGTCTGTGATCAGCACGATGAAGATTTCTGCTCCTTGTCAGTTTTTGTTGGCGCTGAATAGAATCTGCTTGCACACCACCTATGGCTCCTTGTCCAGGGCTCTCTGGTGATATGGCACTGAGGACACTGGTGAGTGCTCAAATCTGTCTCCTTAACCAGGCTGCCTGAATTTTTCCTCTGTGTACTATGATGGCTCACTTGTTGTGACTCTCTCTTTTTCACTGGAACACTAAAACTGGTTCCTATGTGAGAGCTTGTTTAGCCCTAGCTTCTCCTCTGCCATCTTCCTCTGAACTCTAAACCACTGTTATAAATATTAAAATATAGTTGCTATTCATCATTTAAGAGCAGGGATATCTTTAAGAAATATCTGATTAGAGAAGAAACTTGTCATCCTGTCTACTTAGGAAGCTCAGATGTGAGTCTTGAGGTTCTGAGACTCTTATCTACAAATAAACAGCAATAAAGCAGTAAGTGGAAGCAGGTTCAAGTAGTACAACAACGACCCTGAGTAATAAAAAATGAGAGACTTGAGGCACAGAGTTCAAGCATCTGTTATTAGCATACAATAAAAGAAAAAAACTGAAAAATAAATGTGTGAATATAGAGAACTTCGGCAATATTCGCCATGGTTACCCTCTCCTTTTTCTGTCTCTCCTTTGGAAAATATTTATGATACTATTTTTAACTTTCTTTGATGTGTGAAAACTTAGAAGACTGAATTGAAGATTACTTTCATTTGCTTCTACTACATCTGGCTGGATGATATCTGTTTATATTCTTACTCAAGTTCTCAACTTCTCAGTAAGAATAGGGTACAGACATGCAGTTTTATCTCATTACTTCTTTTTGTAAACATATTATTTTATTGTAAAGATACTGTACAGAAGGTTTACAGTTACACTAGTAAGGTAATGAATACATTTCCTATCAAGCATTGATAACTCCTCCCAGTCCCCCCTACCATCCCTTCCCTCTCCACCTCCTCAACTCTCCCCTCCCCCCAAGTTGTAAAGTTCATTTTCAACATAGTGTCTTGTTACAATTGTTACAATTGATCAACCTGCATGCTTGTTTCAGCATTTTGTTATTTCCCTTCCCCTCCCCAAATTAGAAAAATGTATATACAAGATGCAGGGCACCTGAATCAGATACAATGACAACAGGGGTTATACCATAGGAGGAGGACCATAAAAAAGAAACAAAAAAAATCACATAGTACATTAAAAACAACAGCAACAAAGAAAAAAACCTTTTGTGTATATATCTTTGGGTTCATTTTGCTTTGCATCATCTTATGTGGTCATATGTACATAGCTTTTGACCTTTTCTGCTTGTCTGGTAAGATTATCCTAGACATGACAAGGAACAGAAATCTTCATTACTTCTCACAGAAGAAGCTTTCCTCTCTCCACCTTAACTGCTAAGGGTTCTAATTTGAGCACCAAACACTGATGATATTAAATTGCTCTCATGCTGTAAGAATAAACAGGTATTTTTTAATGTAGTTGATAAAATGTCTACCATAATATTGAACTTTGTATAAAGATGAAAATAAAATAATTCAGATACTAAGTAAAATTAAATTCGTTTTTAATTTTGTTTAATTTTGCAAGTTAACATATCATTGTGTAAATATATCATACGTTCATAATTCCTTGATTATTAAATGGCAAGAAAAACAGGCATTTAGGAAGTCATAGATATGAATAATTGTTCAAATAAAATGATTCACATCAATAACACATAAAACACCCTAGCAACATTAATAATAATAATAATAGCATTTGTGCCACCAAGTCCATAGCGGACCTCTACTGGGTTTTTCTGTTATTTCATTACGTGCTAAAAATTCTGCAACTCTATACATTGAAACTGTTACACTGATTTTTCCCCACTCAAAATACTTTATCTAACTTATTATCATCAATATTTCTCTATATCTAAAACCTTCTGGTATTGTGAATAAGATTGGCTATACAATATTTAGTAAATATTTGGATTATAACCTGATGGATATATTTTGCAAAAAAATTCCAAAATACATAGAGTAAACTTTATATGTATATTGTATGTGAAGAATAATGGAGGAAATAGGAAGGTGACAATTACTTTCCTCTAAGTGATCCAATAGTCAATGTAGAAAATGAACTAGACCCTGAGAGGAGACTGGAGCTGAGACAGCTTCCTTACAGGTTTTGTTTTTGTTTTAGGGATTATAGAAAAAAACAAAAACCTTGGCTCCAACCAGCCCAGTTCTTGGAATGAAAAGAATGCCTCTAGGTCCCCCTCTCCCTAACAACTTGACCCACCTTTATTGTTTTGTTAAAGACTGACAGACTAAACAGGTAGCCAGTAATCAGGCTCATGCTGGCCTGCTGGCAACATCCCGAGTTTACTATAAACTCTGCCTTTTTCACATGTATATGTTAAACTCCACCAAACTCCTTTGTGTATGTTTACCTTAAGCCCACTTTACCATTGAATTTGTGAGTCATTTAAACCCAAAATAACAGGCTGGTTTAAACAGACATTATGTGACAAAGTGTAACCTCACTGGCCACCTGCATGTGGTCTGGTATGACTGTGCAATTCTTTTGCGTGTGTGACAATCTCATTGGTCGCCTATGTGACCAGGCTTCACCTTGTGAAGACCCCTACTCAGGCAGGCAAGCCCACCTAGTAGTCCGGAGTGACAGAGCCCACTGCAACAAATTGACATTAAAGAAGCAACTTTATTGAGAAGGTTCCTACACTGTAGGGTCTTCCTACTACAGAAAATAGAAAAGAAATTGAATTTAATGAAGAAGTAAAAGTTAATTCTAGTGACAAGATAGAAGATTCTCTGTGGAAATGTTCAAGAATTTGTCTCTTGGAAAAAGGAATTGCTATTAACTCCATAACTGAAAGCCTCTTCTATTTCTAAAATATCATACTTATAAAGAAAATATGTGGGACATTTCAAAATGATTTGATTGATTGACAATTTTTTTATATTTAGGTGTTGGGTTTAATGATAATGTTCTGTGCTATTGTGGACGAGTGTACGCACAGGAATCCTCTAGAAATACAATGACAATCTGACTACAAAGCTGTGTCCTCATAAATACCTTTCAATATGATCCAATTTCATGATTTGTAGAATTTCAAGAGATCTGCTGGTTGAAGAAAATGGGATCAATTGTTTACCCTAATATTGTTTAGAAAATGAGACTGAAATAGTAAAAATAATGTATGTGAGGATATGTTCATGTGTATTTCTAGGTAACAAGCATTCAATCTACCTAGAAAGAATATACCCCTTTTATTTCCAGATTTGCTACTAGCGGCATGCAATTAGTTTAGGGTTTCCATATATTCAAGTGCTTTAAAAATCTTTTATTTTAGATGGCCGCATACGAAAAAAATGTAAATATTTTCCTAGATTCTTCTAAGGGACTGCAAAATATAAAATATAGGTTATTACTTAGCTAATTAAATATATTAAAATAACTACTAAAAATATGTCCTTACTTGGACTCCCAGAGGCAGCTCTGCACTGTATTATAAACACTGTAAGTATTACAGTTTAGAGAACTTGAGTTTCTAAATTCTCAATTCAGGGAAAGTTATACAAAATGAAGTAGACATTTCTCCCATGAAATTTATCATTTAAGTGATAAAAATGAACATGTTAGCAGAAATAACAAAAACAATAGCTTCTATAATCCATGTAGACTATATCTTCTTGATATAACCATTGTTACAATTTCTCCTAGTTACCACCGTTTCATAAACCTTTTTTTTTTAATTGTGAAAATACCATACAGAGGGGTTACAATTACATGGGCAAGGTAATGAGTACATTTCTTATCAAGCATCGTAGACTCCTCCTTTGTTTCTCCTTCCCATCCCTTCCCATCTCCTTCCCCCACGTTCCCACCTCTACTCCCCTTGCCAAAATTGTAAAGTTTGTTTTTTGACATAACATCTTGTACATCTCATTGTTGCAATGGATCCACCTGTATCCCTAATTAAACAATTTGTTTTTCCCCTTCCCCTCCACAAATTATACCAACATCAAATACAGTGAAAACAGGGGTTATAAAGTAGCATTCTAGCCAGCACCCAGCACAATGTAATGCAGACAAAATCCATTTGCTGAAGCCTATGATCCACTATTGGTCCTTTTCTGCCCCATCCCTATTCAGCCTTTCTTAAGTGTCAGAGGCCTCTCATAGGTTCAGGCCTCAGCTGCACTACAGACAGCATTGCAGTAAGAGAATTATTATTATAGATACAACATTCTTCCTCCTTAACAATCCTCTCTTTAAAAAATATAATAAGCTAAATGAACCCCAAGATAGGACACAAGTGTTTTTTTTTCTTTCTTGCTATTTTTTCTAATGTATTTATAAGGTACCACGTTGAGTTTTTGTTGCTTTATATGTCCCTCCCCTAGGGTATAACCCCTGTTTTCACTGTATTTGATGTTGGTATAATTTGGGGAGGGGAAGGGAAAAAAACAATTGTTTAAATAGGGATACAGGTTGACCCATTGCAACAATGAGGTGTACAAGACGTTATGTCAAAAAATGAACTTTACAATCTAGGAGAGGGTGGGGGGAATGTAGTTGTGGAGATGGGAAGGAAGTGATGGGAGCTGTAAAACCAAGGAGGAGGCAACAATGCTTGATAAGAAATGTACTCATTATCTTGCTCGTGTAACTGTAACCCCTCTGTACAGTATTTTCACAATAAAAATTTATTTAAAAATATTTTAATATACACACTAGTTGTACAGGAGAAATTTCATTATGACATTTCTATACATACTTACATTCATGCATACATACATACATGTATGCATAAGTTGAATCCTAATCAGGTTGGTTCCCTCTGTTTCTCTCCTTCATATTTCCCCCATTTCATTTTTTTCATATTTTTGCATATACAAATTGTACAAAGGCTTTCACTATGGTAATTCACACATGTATAGATTATAATTCATTGAGTATTTTTGTTTTGTTTTGTTTTGGTCATGAGGCTTGAACATATTGATCTCCTTTAATCAGAACCTTCTAAATTTTATCCTGGGCTTATCCATATTATTTGTGCTACTGGAAAAGGCTATACCCAAAGTTGCCGTTACAAAGTATTGATAGAGATAGATTCCTAACTGACATTATTTTAAGACCAGCCATCCATATTATCATAGATATTTTAAACACTCTGTTATTAAGTTCTTGAAAAGGCAAATCATAGAAACATAAACTCATTCAAAATAACCTTTTTCGTTGTCTTTTCATTATAATCTCATTTACTTCCATGATGCCAGGTTGTTGGTTTCCTGATGCCTACTGAACTGATTCAGAGATTAGCTATTGATAATTCAAACTTAATTCCTTATTTTTAAAAACCTTATTTTCAGATGGAAACATTTAAACAAGCTCAAGGTTTCAGCTAGACAGATGTGATTGTTTTATTGAATAAGTTTAGAATTTGACATTGCTTTTATGATGAAGAGAACAAAAGAGACCTATGAAGCAATTTTGATCACCATAAAATTTTTAAATGGTTTCTGAAGAAAATTACTTTCTGTCTCAAAATAAAGTATTATGGCATGTTTTATTATTGCAGTCTAGGTATAGAATCTTTATCCAAATGCTATAAATTGTTTCAGGTTTTTCACTACTGAGACTTCTTTTAAACCAGTCTGAAGTTTCAAAAATAATTATTACTTTTTTAATGGAACTGGGACTTGAGCTTAAGGCCTAATTACTTGGTAGGCAGGCACTATACTCCTTGAGCAATGCTGTGTTTTCATTTTTGTTATTTTTTAGACAGGGTTTCATGCTTTTGCTCACAGCTACCTTTGGACTGCAATCCTTATAACCATGTCTTTTGCATGGTTAGCTTCACGCATGTATCACTTTGACCTGTGTATTGGTTGAAATTAAACCCTCCCAAATCTATGTCTCTTGAGTAGATTGGATCATAGGTAAGTACCACACACACAAACTCAACTATTTTTATTTAAAAACTGAATTATAAATAGAACTGATATTTGTTTTTACAGCTTAACAAATTCTTTATAAAGTAAAGAGAGACTTGGATTAGCTTAATGTAAAATTTAAATGTTAAACATTGCGTAGAAAATGCCTATGATGTGGTAGTTTTTTTTAATTTAATAAGATTAAATTAATTTTAGCTACTCTTTGTCACTTAAAATTCCAAAATATCAAAGACTTTCACCAAGTTATTTAAGTCATGAAATCTTGCATTTAAACTTAAGCTTCAATTTTTTTCTTTTTATGTATTGATTTATATGCTAAAAATATTTTTATTATCTTTAAATAGTTGTATAAAGGAACTGCCATTCATCAAAGCAGTTTATGTGTATACTACATCTTGACCAGTGTAATCCCTTTCAACATTCTCACCCAACTCTCCCAACCTACCCTTTCAACAAAGCAATTTATGTGCACAATGTATCCTGATCTGTGTCATCACTTCAATACCTTCATCCCCACCCCCACAACCCACCCCTTCCCTTATACTTCTCAGTTCTGTGATATATGCAATGAATTTGTTCCTGCATTCTCGCAGGATCTCCTCTTCTGGCCCCTCCCTTCCCTCTTGCAAGTACCCATTTCCTAGTATTTATTTTGTTGAGCTCTGACTAAGTCTTTTTAAAGAATTATACCATTTTCACTCTCCATAGAGTCCATTAAACTTCAATTAATTTATTTGTAACCCCTTGCTTACCACCCAGTGTGTTTACTTGTAGATTTATAGATACATTCTAGCTACCACAAATGAGAGAAATCATGAAACCTATTTCTCTAAGTCTGGCTTACTTTGTTTTGTATAAATACACATATACAAATATGTGTGTAGGTACATATACACATACATACATATTTATATACATATATAGATATATATATGTGTGCACGTATTTTGTTTTGCCTGTCCTTGGGCTTCAACTCAGGGACTGGGCACTGTCCCTGAGCTGCTTTTGCTCAAGGATAGCACTCTACCATTTGAGCCAGAGCACCAGTTCCAGCTTTTTCTGAGTACTTTATTGGAGAAAAGAGTCTCATAGACTTTCCTGCCTAGGTAGCTTCTAATCGTGATCCTCAGAGCTCAGCCTCTTGAGTAGCTAAGATAATGGACATGAGCCACCAGCTCCCACCATATCTGTAATTTTAAATCTCTAATGGGAAGAACAATGTGAGAGAAATATCAACACCCAACTCCAAATTCTGTTATACAGCTATAGTAATAAAAGCAGCCAGGTATTGGCACCATAATAGGCCTGAGTACTAATGGATCAGAATAGTTCAAGAAATGAACTCATAGACCTATAGCAATCCAATTTTTGACAAGGGTTCCAAGACACACTCTTCCACAAATTGATGCTGGAAAAATTGGCTATCCACATGCAGAAACCAAAGCTAGATCCTTATATATCACCCTGTACTAGAATCAACTTAAAATGGATCAAAGATCTCAAGGTATGGCCCCAAACCATGAAACTATTACTGGAAGTGGTAGGAGAAACACTAGAATTCCTACGCATGGGTCAAGATTTTCTAAGTAAAGAGTCAGAATCACAACAAACCAAAGACTGGACATATAGGACTAGATCAAACTTAAAAGTTTCTTCATGACAAAGGACATATCTAACAAACAATAAAAAGTCCACAGAATTTGGAAATACTTTTACCAGCTATATATCAAACACAGGCCAAATATCCAAAATAGACTGAGAGCTCAAAAAATAAACTCTCCCCCAAACGAACCCTTAAAAAAGCAACAACCCAATTTATAAATAGGCTAATGATTTAAAGACAGACTTCTCAGAACAAGAACTAAAAATGGCTGATGGAGACATGAAGAAATGTTTAATATCTCTGGCCACAAAGGAAATGAAAATCCAAACCACACTGAATTTCCATCTCACCATAGTTAAAATGTCCAACATCAAGAAAACTAACAATAAAAGATGCAACAGTGATATACACTAGACAATATGTTGGAAATGATCTGTACAACTTGGAGGGTGGTGTGGTGAGGGGTAGGTGAAGGGGAGGGTAAGTAGAAGAAAAACGAGGGAATGGGTAACCAGTTTAGCAAGAAATGTACTTATTACCTTACTTATGTAACTGTAACCCCTCTGTACATCATCTTGACAATGAAAAAAAAAAGAAAAATGTAACAATAAAAGATGCTGGCACAGATGTAGCTAAAACAGAACTTTAACACACTATTGGTGGAAATGTAAACTTCGACATTTTGAAAACATCTAAGTTTTACATAAATATATCATCCAAGACATATCATCTAAGACATATATCAAACTGAGACATTTTGAAGACATTGAAATTTTATATAAATATATCATCATGTGATGGTAACTTTAATTTGGCCAAAACATTGGTATGAGAATGGAAATCTTGGAATTCACTAAATATGTTCATTTAAATATGGCATCTTTATAAAAACGACAATCAAATGGGTAATATTCAGCCTTTTAAAAAGTAAGAGTGACATTTCTCATTGCTATTTGTCAGTGAGGCAGCTGATGGTACTAGAACATCTTGTATCAACTTCTGGGATAACATCCACATAACTCAACTCTGCTTTTGCATGTCATGTGGCCTTGTGGTATCAGTTCAGAATTGCACAAAGTGTACAGGAGCCACAACACACTCCTAGCCTTTCAGCAATTGAATATGGCCAGTCCAAATTGAAAATGCTGTGTCACATACGGTTTTATTTTAATGATATAAGAAAATGAGGTGACTCGCTTTACTAATAATTTTGTATTGATTAAAATGTAAACATTTAGAAAAGTTTCACTAAAACACATATTTTATCTATTTTGTTAACTTTTTTAGTGATATTGGGGTTTCACCTCTGGGCTTTGTAACAGGTACACAGGAGTTCTATCACTTAAGCCACTTCCCCAGTACATAGCCCCCAGCCCTTTACTCTTGCTTTAGTAATTTTTAGATAGGATCTTTCCTGGACTGAGCTCTCCACATTAGTATTTGTTGCATAGTTAGGATGACAAGCACGTATGCACAGATTTTACAGATTGAGATACTTTCTGATACAGCGTCTCACTCGGTACCACAAGATAGCCTGGAATTCACTCTTCCTGAATCTGCCTACTAACTGCGAGGATTACAGTCATGTGACACCGTGCCCAAAAATTTTTATGGCTATATTTTCATTTTCCCACAAATAATACTTGAGTGCAGTGTTTATTTTCTATTCTTCCTCTTTGTAATGTTGGAAACAACAAATTGAGTCTATCATACATTTGCTCAAAACATTAGCAAACATAAAATCAAATGATTTTCAGTAACAAATTCATTCCTACATAATCTCTGATTTTGTAGATAATCACATAATACCTCATCTCTGATTTTGAAAGCCATGAATTTCCTTATGAACCCAATTTTTCTACAAGCCCTTTTATTCAGTAGCACTGTTTACATTACAGTCTCAGCTCATAGCTATTTAACCCACTTACAATGGTCTCTCTAATCCTTTCTCAAATGAGCTTTATTCTCTCCAATTTTAAGAGTCAGTTCAAATTTCCATTATGTCTTTCTACCTAATTTTAAAACTGGAGTAATTTTCTTTACTGGATATCATAAGTCACAGTGTTTCAAAATGTAATTTTCAATAATATCAGACCTAAATTCTATGTTTATAAAACTATTTCATATCCCATCCATAATACATTATATTTAGAGATAAATAGATCAAATACTTGATAGGAACATAAGTTCCTATCTAAAACTAAACTAATATTCTAGTTGAAATGCATAGGAACAATGAAAGGGATGTAAATAATTTTAATAATATACATATGGTACATAAATAGTCTATTACTTCAATGGCAAGAATAAAAAATAAAACCTAACTAGAATTCTTCTAAATATGAGGGGAAAATAATCCAGAGTGATGCAGGTGTACGGTATTAGTGACATGTTTATTGAGACTCAGTTACAAATGGCTGTGTATATAGTAACATGTTAGCAAACAAGTACAGATAGTATTGTGACTAAAGTGTAATCTGATGATTCTAATCTCAAGTAATTGTAAACAGATTCCATTCCCTAGTATGCCTGGACCTAATCAATAAGAATTTGATTTTGAAAATAGTTCAGACTATTATAATAAAATACCACAAGCTGAGTGGCTTATGCCAAAAAATGTATTTCTCATTGTCCTGGATTAAGTATCTAGGTGAGGATGACAGTATTGTGAAGTTGTGGTCATAGCCTCTTCCCAGACTTCCAGCTTCGTGTACTTTTATATAGCATGAATAAGACAGCAAAGCTGGGCTGGGAAGGTGGCTCAGTGGTAGAGCGCTTGCCTTGAATGCCTGAGGCCCTGGGTTCGATTCCTCAGCACCACATAAGCAAAAAGAAAAA
>NW_012267232.1:7805887-7822993 GCF_000151885.1 Dipodomys ordii | reverse complement strand
GGGGGAGGCTGGGAAGGGAGGTGAAGGGTAAACAAAGGAGGAGGCTGCAATGCTTGGTAAGAAATGTATGCATTATCCTGCCCATGTAATTGTAATCCCTCTGTACAGTATGTTCACAAATAAAATAAAATAAAATTTAAAAAAAATTCTTTTTTTATTGCTAATAATAAAGTACTAAGATAAAACTCAAATTTGTCAGTTGATAGCCTCCTCACATCCTAGAACTTCAAAGTTCTTATACCTCCAAATTGTATTCTATAGCCTAATCTGGTATCTGGGCTTGGTTAAAAAATATTTCGCTTTAGAAATATGGAAGTCAAACTTCTTATTTGATAGTCATTATCATCTCTTATCTCTTGTTTCCTCATGTTTTTTTTTTCTTTGTAGGGACTTTTGATTGCTTCACATGTTAATTATCTGAAAATTCCTCTCTCTGTTTCTTGGCTCTACTAACTTAAACTCCATGCATTATTAAATTATCTACTCTTTGCCCTTATTTATTCTCTCTCTGAACTTATGTGAAAATAAAATGTTGATTTCTCATTTGTGTGAATGTAATCTTTCATTTGCCCATCAATTGAAAAACCAAATGTTCTTAGCAAATATTTGCAAACATAGTAAAAATAAAACTGATATTAATCTATAACATCACTTAATATAATTTTTTTCAAGTCTTTCCATTTCCTAACAAATGAGATGTACAAGTCGTTATGTCAAAAACGAACTTTACAACTTTGGTAGGGGTGGGGGAGGAGGGTTGGGTGGGGGAGTGGGGAAAGGTTGGGATGGGAAGGGGAAACAAAGGAGGAGGCTACAATGCCTGATAAGAAATGTACTCATTATCTTGACCATGTAATTGTAACCCCTCTCTACATTATTTTCACAATAAAAAAAGAAAAAAAGGAAAATAATAATATAGAGTAATAACATTCTAAAATAAAATAATTATTTCATAGACATTTAAAGAAGATGTGCAGAAGAATCATATAAATGAAAGTCACTGACAAATATAGTCTGTGCCAAAAAAATACCTATAATCTACATTATCCAATCATCTTTATCAAAAATGTTTTCATTCAGCACTCAATATATGCTAGCTTCTCTTCTGAATATGTGTATAAGTGACTTTCATTACTAAGTTAATTGTCATGAAATCAAATGACTGTACTGTGGGAAACATAGAAGAGACTTGTTTATCTGAAATAATTACCTGACAATAGAGGTAAATGGTTTGAGGATAAGAAGGAAGTGGCAAGGTTAGAATGTGGAGGCACTGTAGGCTGTTTATCACGCTCCACATTCTTCCTAAAAAATGGAAGCTTCCTATGTCTTTTAATTACAGGAGTAGAGTAATTGTATCTTCACACTTAACAAAATAACTTCTGACTGAAGAGACAATTGGAGATGGCAACCTTAGAGGATATTACCACCATTACACAGATTGAAAAAACACCTGACTTGGAAGGAGTAGAGATGGGTTTTGAACAACTGGTTAGTTTATGGTATCATTGGTGGAAATGAGTACTACTAAACAAAGATGATTTTAAGGAAAACCTTCAAAAATGAGATGTATTTAAAAAAAAACAACAACAGAAGGGGACTATCCAAAACTAAGCAGTTGATGACACAGTTATGAAACTAAAATTGGGTGAGAGCAGTTGGAAATTTCTGGGATTGTCAAAATATTCTTGGAATGTGAAGACATGGACATGTGAGATTCCTAACAACAATAATTCAGGATTGCTTAGAAGCCAGGACTGTGCTTGCTCGGTTCATGGCTATATTCCTATCTTAGGCATCTGGCACAGTTTAGGCATTTATATATAAAGTTATAGCTTTTCTACCACAGAAAATAAATTACACAGCAATACATGAGCTACATAGATATACAAAGTAGAAAAAAAGCATAAGAAGATATCCAAAGTCTTGTTTTCTTCCACATTTTTTGAATAGTGAAGCCAAGTAATAATCTCAAAATACCATGTTTTGTCCTTCTTACAACATCTCAATGCATACTTCTAAGATGAAAATGCATGTTGGTGATTCGCTACTTGCTTATCTCCCTTTCATGTATATTTAACTCACTTCCTACTTTAACTGGCATGGGAATCATCCTACCTTCCTGAGAGGTAGCATATATTACATGTAGTACATACAGTACTATCTTCTCATGGAAAGAACATAGTATGTGTTTTATTTTCTGTTTGTTTTGGCCAACCAGTGCAACTTTGTGGTTCACTTTGGAACATTGCTTAAAATGATCCAGTTGGAGTGATTTCTGATACTTTCTTATTAAATCTCTTTTTTTATAGATCATATAAACCAGATGTCCAGTGTCTACTGTTAAAGTCTTGCACTCACTCATACTGAGAATAAGCTGTGAAAAGTGGACAACTCTCAGACAAAATCAAAATCGAAATCAACATCTACCAGAAAATCAACATCTAAATATTCACCAAATTTTGACTGCTATGTAATAGTGGAAAAGCTGCAAAATCTTGTGACCACAAAACTGAGACTAGAGTCTAATACTTCCATTTTAATGAGAATTTTGTTGTTGTTGGTCATGGGGCTTGAACTCAGAGCTTGGATGCTATCCCTGGGCCTCTTTGTGCTCAAGGCTAGTACTCTACCACTTAAACCACAGATCCACTTACTAATAGTAGCATTTTAATATAAGTATATCATAGAGCCCAGTATTTGAAGCATAATAAGCACCTAACAAATGTTTGTTACCATTATTACTGGCATCATTGTTACTTGATTTGATTTTTATTTGTTGGATCAAAGAAAACACTGTATAACTTCAGGTCTCATTATCCAGAAACTGTCAGGGCAAGTATGAGTTTTGTTTCATGCTTTTCTTTTTTAAACCTTATTTTATGTAAGCTTGTTAACCTTCATGGGTCCTGGCAAAAGGAATAGGATTCCTATATCAGAGACAAAGTCTATTACTCCCAGAGAAAGTTATTTAGAGTGTGAAGTGTATGTTTTATGATTCTCTATGACATCCATATCCTACTTCTAGACAATGAAAAGGGTCTCTGAAAGGCATCACCATACTCATGGGTTGATTACACTAATGGAGCTATGAACGTGGGGTTTCCTGATGTCTCTGGTAAATAGACACAAGGCTGCCTTTTATCCAAGGTCACTCCCTGAGAATACAACCGTGAGAAATGCCAGAAGTTAGGGTAAGAAATTCTTAGTATTCTCAGTATAGGTACATGAGACTACTCAGTGCCCAGGTTGATTTGTCCTTTGGGTGGAAATTTTAAATATTTGCTTATTATCTTTGTGATTGTGACTTCTCCAGATAAAAATTTCCAATATATTTACAATTACTTTGGCCTATGTGCTAGGATTGAAGATTTGTGATGTCAATCTTCTTGGTATTAACTTCATATTTTTCTAACTTTTTTTTGCCCATCCTGGGGCTTGAACTCAGGGTCAAGAGCTATCCCTGAGCCTCTTTCTGCTCAAGGCTAGTGCTTCACTTGAGCCACAGGGTCACAGAGCAACTTCTAGCTTTTTTTGAGTAATTTATTAGAGATTAGAGTCTCAGGGACTCTCTTGCCCACACTGGCTTTAAACTGTGATCCTCAGATCTCAGCCTCCTGAGTAGATAGTTGTGAGTCTGGCCTATTTTACTTTTACCATCAATTTTAATACTATTAAATATTCTTTCCTTTAATTGTGCCTTCATGTGTAATAAGAGTGACTGAGAACTTTTATACTTGTGGATTTTAATTTTTTTATTTCTCTCCATTAATTCTAGCTAAATATGTTGAACCACAGTGTACCAAATGAAATATTCATTTTGGCTTTTTATTGTTGTTGTTGTTTCTTTTATTTCATTTTGTGCTGGTCTTGGGGCTTGAATTCAAGGCCTTGGTGCTATCCTTAAGACTCTTCTGCTCAAGGCTAGTGCTCTGTCCCTTGAGCAAGAGCTCCAGGTCCTGCATTTCGGTGGTTAATTGACTCTCATGGACTTTCTTGCTCCAGCTGACTTCAAACCACAGCTCTCTTAAACAGACTGTAGACAATTTGAAGTCAAGAATGCAGTAGTATGCTACATGTATAACACACTAAATCATGGGTAATAATAAATAATCATAGGTATCAGATTACCAAAAATCTAATATTATATAAAGCCTCAACGTTTGTCCTCATAAATTAGTAGAAATATTAGTAAATACAAAAATTATTATTTGTAAATCATTATATATGGTGGATTGTAATCAGTACAATAGCAATTTAAATGTATAGACTCTGTTTCCCAGTTCTTCTGAAGTTTTCTCTTCAACAAACATGGTAGTAACACAAATATCTGCAAAATGATACTTGTCTTTACAAAGAAGATTCTGTATGGAATTTAAGCAAGAAGAAATTTTTGAAATTGTTTGCTGTTGCTTAAAAAATCTAAAATATAGAAGTACTGCAATTGAGGCATCTCAAGTAGAAGGAAAAATATTAAGTTTATACTTTATTTAGGCCAAAAGACTTTAAAGACTGTTGAAAGCTTTAAAGACTAATTAGGTGAGATATTTTTCAATTAACTTTTAGAGGAAATCATGGTCTTTAAAAATGCTAAATAAAATATTATTATCCTTTAAAAAAACAAACTAAAGAACACTTAATTTTATACAAAGTCCTAACAGTACCAGATTTTTCCATATCTGGGGACAATTGTAGTTCATCTGTATCCATGTTTTCTCCTTTTCCTTAGGCATGATGGGAGAAAGTTGCCTAAACTCTCTTGAAAGTAGAAGAATATCATAGCTAATTTGAGCCAAGCCCTGTGAGTGGAAGTGCAATGCTTTATTTCTAGTTCAAGACACTAGAGATCTTGTGTGCTAATTAGCATGCACTTGATTTCCATGATTTAAATGTTGGGAAATCAAGTACTGAGATCTCAGGAGCAAATGATGGGGAAGAAAGCTTGGATCTCAGAGACACCAGAGCCAGGAGAGTCTGCTCCCTGCCCTCTGCCAGATCACATTAAATAAGGCACAAGTGAGTAACAGACTTCTTTTATGTAAAGTTGCTGAGCATGTAAGATGTCTGTAATGCAACTAGTAATTGCCAAGCAAGTGGTAGTCATCTGAACATATTTTCACTTTAGGTCTAGGAAAATAAAAATTCCACAATGATTACAATATAATAAACTATCTGAACATTCATGACAGCAACATGAAAGAATATCAGTATTCATGATTGTATTTTTATTAAGATTATATTATTTTAAATATTTACTTGAAAATACAAAAGTTAGGAAATTTTTCACTAAGGTGGTAAACTTGAGCCTAAAGTAAGGAAAATGTATTAATCTATAAAGAAACGGTATAATTTTCCCCTTTACCTCTCATATTGTATATATAAACTATATTTTTACTTGCAAAGTATTTTCTAATATTTCATTAGCGTGTGTGTATGGGGGGAAGGTGGGAATTACCTATTCTAGGGCTTGAACTCAGGGCCTGAGCCTTATCCCTGAGCTTTTCTGCTCAAGAACAGTGTTCTACCTTCTACCACTTGAGTCACAGCTCCACAGTTTACTTTTTGGTGGTTAATTGGAGATGAGTCGCACAAACTTTCCTCTCCAGGCTGGCTTCAAACTGCCATCCTCATATCTCAGGCTGCCTCTTGGATAGGTAGGAATAGAGGCATAAGCCACCTGTGCTGGACTGATATTTTATTTTCAATTTTTTTCTAAAATGTTTTTGCATATTGACTACTGTAATTAGTGAAAGCTTCAAAAACAATACAACCCTTTTATTAGTTCTGTCAGAAAAGAAGTAATCTAAAAGAGCTAATGTAAAAATTTAGCTAGTTCTCATGTGTCAAAACATTTATCTAATATGTGTATACTATAGGTAATGTATTACATAGTATGTTTCTTTTTTTGGGGAGGGTCCGGTTGTGGGGCCTGAACTCTGGGCCTGGGCACTGTCCCTCAGCTCTTCAGCTCAAGGCTAGCGCTCTACCACTTGAGCCACAGCGCCACTTCCAGCTTTTTTGATTTTGCTTATGTGGTGCTGAGGAATTGAACCCAGGGCCTCATGCATGCAAGGCAAGCGCTCTACCACTGAGCCACCTTCCCAGCCCTACATAGTATGTTTCTGATGTAGGAAAAGCCATGTTTGTCTCCTAAAGTTTCTATTGCCAAGTCATCCCAATCATCAGACTCCTTCAGACGACCTTTCAAGTTTTCTAGGACACTGACAATACTGATTAAATTTTCCCTTCAGATAGACATGGACAGCGGGAAAGTTCCTCCTTGCTGTTGTTTTTCAATTGCTTTCAATTTTCCTTTCTTCCAAAAGTTAATATTTACCTTGGCATCTCTGTCCTTCCTAGTGGTTCTTTCTCCCTTCATAACTAATGAGCATTATTGCTCATCATATATGCACTTGGTTATAAGGTGGAAACAAAAAGGGGAAATGCAAGCTTTGCCTCCTCTTATGGAGCCATGTGCCTGGGTCTTGGAGATACATAGAAGACCTAATTTATATTTTAGGTAATAGTGGTAAGTATTATGAAAAAAAGAGATACCAAAGTAGAATATAAAACATATATGGGTGGAAGGGAATGATTCAAGAAGAGAAAATCGAAAGACTAAGTCAGATAAATTTTATCATGAGGCTAAATGAAAGACACCAATATATTTGGGAAAAAAAGAGATAACTTGAATATTAGAGGTAAGAAATATTAGAGGTGTTAATCTGTGACTAGGACTTACATGGACCAGTAATCTCGCTGCAAACCAGTCATCACATGGTAAATATCATAGCATGCTCTTAGAAAATCCTGGGAATATGCCAGCAAAGGAAAGGATTCTGAAAGCAAACACTGTGAATGGTCCCTCCTATCTCTCTTTTGTTAATTGTTCAACTTATTTAATTAGTTAAAATCTTTTGGTGGTTAAAACCAAGGTTAATTAGGAAAGGATTATGAAATATATTGTAATGTTGCTTGAGGAATAATATCTACAGACTTCTGGGAATGTGAAGCCCTGAGACTGGCGAGCGTTCGTAATATGTTCACACACTGTTGCTAGACATTTTGAGGTAAATAAAGTCTTTTACTTCTCAATTCCAAATTCATTTTGGTCTTTTGTACAGTATCACAGGACTTATGGGAGGTTATAGGTAGACTGCAATTATTGAAACTCACAAAGGAGGAATGGAAGGGGCAAAGACAGGACTTGCAGTCTCAAGATAGACCTCTTAAGGTGCTTTTAACAAGCATGAAACACATACATGAAACAAACCTATTAATTCAATAAGCTTTTATTTTAGAATTTTTTCAATAGAGAATACAGAATTTTCTGAACCACTACTATAGATTTGTTTTGTGATGATAATGTTATAGTGGAGTGTGTATGTGTGTGTGTGTGTGTGTGTGTGTGTGTGTGTGTGTGTTTTATAAGGGAAAAAAAACTCACATAGTTTACCTGAAATAGTAAATCAAGGTAAAACAAGCATTGTTGTCTACTGCCTTTGCGAAAATTCTCACTAGTCTTTAAAAAAGTTAAGTATTCAGAAGGTTAAGGTCCGATAGTATTTTAGAAGTTAACATAGTTAAGTAGAAAAGGTAGAGTGAGAGTCCAGAGCTGGGTTCTGGTTTCTGTGTAATCACTAACTAGCTTGTGACCTTGGGCAAATCAGTTAACAACTAAGATCTGTTTTCTCATGTGGAAAATGAGGAGATTGAACTACATGATCCTCTGACAGTAAATCTGTAACTTAAACAAATACTGAAACTCTGTTTGAAATGGCAGTACACAAAACTAGTGTGAAAGGACAGAAATGAGGAATTAAGGCAGACCTTCAAAGGAGACAGGTGTCAGTGGCTAATACCTGTAATTTTAGCCACTCAAGAGACTAGGACCTGAGGATGGTAGTTCAAAGCCAATTTCCAATTAACCACCAATAAACTAGAAGTGGAGTTATCGTTCGAGTGGTAGAACAATAGTCTCAAGAAAACTCAGGCTCTGAGTTCAACTCTCAGTACTAGTAAAAAAAAAAATCACTAGAGTATGAATGTTGCCTTTAAGTTCCCAAAGAAAAGATGAGTGAGCAGAAGGAAGTAGACTGAAAGAGGCCTAGACATTAAACTGCTATATGGATTTGCCAGTAACAGCATAGTAAAACTTATTACAGTTCTTATTTTTGGGAGATCCATTCTGACTCCCAGAGGTACCAGTTTATATGGCACCAGGTATCCTTGTTTTCCCTGTGGTATAGGCTGAGATATTGTTTTATTTTTTTTTGTGCAGAGTAAAAGATGAAATTCACACCTAAAACTAAAAATAAATTATATATATATATAAAATGTTGACCACAGGTAACTGAAATCATGGAACCAAGACCACAGATAGGAAGAACTACTGTAGTCAGTGATAAGACATCTACTTAACAATTAATATATTGTACTACCATCTTAGAAGAAATCAGACCAACAGCAATCATTAAAATTTGTGTTTAATATGAGGGTAAATCTTTCCCAATTGGACTCTTGAGTTCCATCATGACTATTCATACACTCTTTATACGAATATTTCTGAAAGCAAAAACTCTGACTTTTAACTGTATACATCTTAGGAGAACAGTAAATTTCACTCAAATCTTATCTAGAAGGGGAAAGTAATTAATACTATTGAGTTATGGACCATACTGACTTTGAGACACTCCACACTAGAATATCAGTATTTTAAAGTCCCTGTTGAAGTTAGTCTACAAAAATGAAACTGTTAACAAGTATGGGGGGGGGTTGGGGGGAGGAGGAGGTTGGGAAGGGATGTGAAGGGTAAAAAAAGGAGGAGGCTGCAATGCTTGATAAGAAATGTACTCATTATCTTGCCCATGTAATTGTAACCCCTCTGTACAGTATGTTCAGAAAAAATTAAAATTAAAATTAAAAAAATAAAATTAAAATTTAAAAAAAAAAAGAAGTATAGGTGCCAGTGGCTCACGCCTGTAATCCTACCTACTCAGGTGGCGGAGAGCTGAGGATTACGATTCAAAGCTGGCCCAGCCAGGAAAGTCCTTCAGACTCTTATCTCCAATAAACCACTCAGAAAACTGGAAGTGGCTCTGTGGCTCAAGTGGTAGAACACTAGCCTTGATCTGAAGAGCTCAGGGACAACGCCTAGGACCAGAGTTCAAGCCCCATGACTAACACCCCACAACCGAAAAAAAATATGTATGCTTATACATACATATATATATATATGTATATAATAAAAAAAAGCTGGAAATTGGTGGCTCGTGTCCATAATCCTAACTAGTTAGGAGGCTGAGATCTAAGGATCAAGGTTCAAAGTCAGCCAGTGTGGGAATGTGCATGAGACTCCTGGCTCCAATCAACCACCAGAAAGCCATAAATGGCTCTGTAGCTCAAAGTGGTAGAATGGTGCCTTGAGCAAAAGAGCTCAGGGAAAGTGCCCAGGCACTGAATTCAAGCACCATGACTGGCAAAAATGAATAAATAAATTAATTAATAAAATAAAAAATACAGAAATAGCATGACTATCCAAGGAATTTGGGGGTAACAAAAGTAGTTGTCAGCATGGACATTTTTGAAAACTTGTAACTTCACTTGTAATTATGAATAAAATGTTAGATAATATGGTCACCAGAATTATAATTATAAATAATTATTAATCATTATTTAGCAATAGTACCAAACTTCACATATCCACGTATGAATACTTTATCCAATTTTACACAGTGAAATAAAGTTTGGGTTTCTATTTATGAGGAAAATTTCTGATACTCTGTATTAGGTTACCAGTTTATTGCTAGCACAATAATAAAGACATGTACAATCATAGAAATAAGAATGTAAGTGTGGCAGAGGAGGGAGAAAGTTGAAGTCTCTTCAAGTAAATACTATACTTTTCTTCTGTTTAGTTTAGCTGAGCTCATCTTGGGACTGTGGTTGTTTGGAAAGAGAAAGGATAATCTACTATATTTTCTTACTTCCAAGGTCAAAATACATCTGTTTATCAATCTAGTTAAAAAATCATTTTAATACCACATCATTAAACATTTTCTCACGTGGATACTTTAGGCTTTCTTCTCCCACTTTCCCAAAGAAGTTCATAAAACAAGGAAGTCCTTAACTGAGAGTAAGTGAACACTTGATTCCTTCTAAGGAACACACTTCTTCATTTTTCAATATACTCTAAGAAAAGTAGAACAAATCAGCTCATCTCATAGTAATTTATTCCCACATACTTTAAATTCTCAATTCTTTCCAATATTGATTTACTTCCCTAAAATCTAAGATATCTTAAAACTGTGAATACCTACCTTTTTCACTGGAGTGGTCAGTCACTTATTTAGAAAATCCAACTCCAATCTCCCACACTTTCTTCAGAGGATTAACAGAATTGTGTGGAGGGTTGCATAGGGGCATTATCAAACCAAATTGATCTGAACCTAAAAAAGGAGAACAAATTTTATATAGGACACAATTTGCAATTTAGAGCATGCCTTCAAATAGCAGTCTCATCAGGAAGGCCTTCCCAGAGCCATTGTGCTGATCAGCCTCAATGAAAAACCCTATCCAGCAGTATTCAAAGGATTAGCATATTCCAACATTAGCCCACTCTGACTTTCCTCAGTTCATTACCACTGTTGAAGGGCATGGGTGCATTTTCTATTTCCTTACATATTTTTTTCTTAAACTTTCTACAATCAGGTTAACATTGAAGTTTCCAGCTTTCGCTGAGAATTTTAATCCCATATACAATGCAAAGTTAATAAGAAAATGCTAAGTATATGAAGCAGTTACAGTGAAAAATCACACTGCATTACTCAACTACTTAAATATACACAATATTCATGGTTAAAAAAAAACCTTTCAGGTCTTATTTTAAATTGATTTTCCTGATTACCAAAATAAAATAAACAATGAATTCAAATACAAAATTAGTATAATCATTAATTATATTGCCTCTTTATCTTATCATAAATGTGTAAGGAATGCTTCATTTATTCCCACCTCTTCATTTAAAGATTATAAATGTATTGAAAGAAGGAGAACATGTAAGATCTCAAAGTGTTGTGTTTAACCATGTTGTTCATATAGGTATTATTTTTTACGAAGAGAAAATTGAAGAAAAAGATCAAAAATAAGAAAATGACTGCATGTTTAGTGAAAATGCTTAGAAAATCGGGGTCATTACATCAGCTATGAAGAAAATGAAGTGGTAAATAGCCAATTTAATTATTTCAGAAGAGCAGTAATCACTTGGTGGAAAAAAGGGAGGAAGTCTGGGGAAAAGGCATCTCAGGAAGGAGGGTTGGAAATAAAACCTAGGAAACAAAGCAAAATAGGAAGGAGGATGAGAGACAGGTATCACTACAGTAATTGCAGGGGCAATATGAGCGCTTGAAAAAGAGATGGCTGAAAAAGATACTTGAATGTGAGTATCTCGATCATCCATTCAAGTTCCAAGGAGAGACTCAGAATCAAGAAGTAAACTAAATGTAAGACTATAGAATGGTGATCTTACAAGACTGGGTATCTGATAAGAAAGCAAAATATCCCTGATTTGTGAGGTCCTTCCCTGGATTCCTCATCCATCTGAGTACTATGGGGTTTGTATTCTTCCCTGGATGTCACCTAAACTATATTACATTCTTTGAGGATAATTCAAGTGGATGTACTTCAATGTTGGTTGAATTTTAGAAGCAAGCTTTAGGTTGTTTTCACCTCCCTTTTGTTCTTTTGTGAATGCAAAGCTTTTCTGGGTACGTGATCTTTTGCATATGAACAGTTTCCACCCATTTTCTTGTATTATTGCAGTCTATTCTTCCCCTTGGTCAGCATCCTCCTTCTAATTGGTCTTATTTGTCTCTGGGTTTTCTAATACGTGGACTTTCTCTCCTATAAGTCTCTAGGAAAGCAAGCTACAGGTAATCTTCAACTCAGGGTCAAATGCTTGTCTTGAAAATGGACCACAACTGACTTTATTTCTAAGATAAACAAAAAGGAATTAAGGTTAAAGACCCCTCTCCCAATATAACTTGGTGTCCTTATTTAAAATTTTTTTTAACAAACAAGATGAGGACAAAGACATGGACTATTTGGAATACAGAGAAGAAAGCCATTGGTCTACAAACAAGAGAGAGGCCAAAGAAGAAAGCAACCCTGCTGACAGTTTGACCTAGGATTTCCTGACTGCAGAATTATGAGAAAATAAATTTTTATTCTTTAAGCCACCCAGTCATCAGTGCTTTATTAGGGAAACTCCAGTAAACTATTAGAGCAGATTTTGGAAACAAAGTACTATAATACAATTAAAACTGTTCTTTTTTTAAAAAAAAAGGAGGTAGTTTACAACTGAAATAAACTGCTTTCATGCACCATAAATACACAGTTGGTAAACCGATGCTTGAAACAGGTAATAAACTGAATGGCCAGAAAATGAGGCATTTAGGACATCTTTATACATGAAGTGTCATGGATGAATTGCAGTGTGTTCTTTCTGCCTGACACTGTATCTGCTTTTCCATTTCTGGAGGCTCATGGCAGCTGTGCCTCACCAATGAAAGTCTTAGAGAAATATCACTGTCTTTCTTATTGACACTGAGGGCCTGTAAATCCAAACACTAATACTATTACAGAGCAATGTATCTCTTGGTTCACCTCTCACCTGCAATCATAAATCTACATTCAATACACATTGAGCCTTTATTGCTTGAATCACAATAAATAAGGCCCTACAAAAATGTGAACTGTGAACTAAGAGGGAATTAAGCTGGGCAAAAGGACTGAACACTTTTAGTCATTTCCTTATATGTTGAGTTCCCTAAAACATCACCACTAAGACTCTAACAACCATAACAATGACAAGAATGAAACAGAAATAATCTCTCTTGAGATGTTTGGGGCTAATTCCTGAACTGATAGAAAGAGGCTTTTTGCTCTGTTACCATATCACCTTTACGCTCTATTATATTAGTTGTATGGTATAGAATGTGTTCTTAATTTCAGTCACCATTTTCTTACATACTTTCCAGTATTACATGAATTCCTCTGTTTTTATTTTTAGCTTGCAGTAAGAATACTTAACATAAAACACCCTTTTTAACAAAGTTTAAGTGCACAGTGCTGAATTAACTCTAGATGCAATGCTGTATAGTGTACCTCCAGAAATTACTAACCTCTCACAATGATTCTGTCTTGAATAGCTACTCCCATTTCTATCAGTGGCCTGTCTCTGGCAATCTACAACGCACTTCACTGTGACTTTCCTACATATTGATGAGTAAGATTTTGAGTAAGATTTGGAATATACACAATGGACAGGGCACTAAATCTCTCTGTATTCAATGCCTATCTGTAAAATATGACTGACAGTAGCTTCTATCATAGGAGAATATCTATAATAGGAGAATATATATATATATATATGTATATATAAAGCATTTAGTAAAGTGGTTAATGTATGTTGGATATTACTGTGTCTTATATTATTTGTTATTCACATATTGATTTCTTGTTAAAAAAGTTTTTATTGTAAAAATACTGTACAGAGGGGTTACAGTAACATGAGTAAGGTAATGAGTACATTTCCTATTAAGCATTGTTACCTCCTCCTTTGTTTTTCCCCTACCATCCCTTCCCTCCCACCTTCACAATTACACCCCTCCCTAAATTGTAAAGTTTGTTTTTCAACACAGTGTCTTGTACATCTTATTCTCATCAACTGAATATGTAGGATTTTAGAGGCTAAAATATGGAGCTGGGAATGGTGGCACATATCCACTTAGGAGACAGAAGTTGGCAGACTGATTCAAGACCAGCCTGGGAAAAAAATTTAGAAAAACCTATCCTAACCACCAAGCTGAGGACCGTGGTGTTCATCTGTGGTAGGTGCAATGTGGAAGGCATAGATAGGAGAACCACACACTAAGGGAGAAGCAGGAAAAAAATGCAAGATCCTGTCTTGCAAGTGCAAGGTGTTGAGCTCAAATCTCCATGCTTTAAAAACAAACAAGTAATTAAAGTAAAATAGAGTTGAAGATGTTACACTGTAAAATATTTGCCTACTGTTCATTAAGCTATAAGTATGATACTCAGAAACAAGCCTACATACATACATAAATGCACGCATGCAAGTGCAAATATAACACCTAAAACCACAGTGAGAATTTAGCTTGTTAAATATGAAGCATTTTATTTCATTTTATTGTTAAGATATTGTACAGAGGGGTTACAGTTACAAAAGTAAGGCCATGAGTACATTACTTGATCATTGTTACCCCTTCCCTTCCTTGGTGTTGTCCCACTATCCCTTCCCTCCCCCAGCTCCCACACTCCTACCCTCCCTCCCCCCTCACTGCCTGAAGTTGTAAAGTGGTAAAGTTCATTTCCAATATACTGTCCTGTGGGTATCCTCGTTGCAATGGGTCATCCCGTGTCCTTGTTTCAGCGTTTTGTTATTCCCCTTCCCCTCCCCAGATTAGACATACATATATACAAGATCGAGTAAAGTGATAACAGGGGATATAACACAGGGGAATGACATACAAAGGAAACAACAACAAAATCTCATGGTACATTAAAATAATAACAATGAAGACAGACCTCTTCCATATCTTGGGATTCATTTCACTTAGCATTGTCTTATTTGGTCATTTATACATGGTTTTTGAGCTTTTCAGCTCATCTGATAAGATTGCCCTATATGTATACTAATTATTGCAAGTAAGGGAAACCATGGGATCTAAATTTTTTTGGAACTGGCTTACTTCACTTAATATGATTTTTTCCAAGTCTTTCCACTTCCTAACAAATGGAGTGGCATCATTCTTTCTCATGAAGCATAGAATTCCAATATATATATATACATGCCACATTTTCTTGATCAACTCATTTACTGAGGGGCATCTGGGTTGATTCCATATCTTAGCTATGGTGAATAATGCTGCAATAAACATCGTTGTGCTGGTAGCTTTAGTATGGCCTTGTTTGTGATCATTTGGGTAAATGCCCAGAAGTGGGATTGCTGGGTCATAGGGGAGCTCTATGTGGAGTCTTTTGAGGAACTTCCATACTGCTTTCCAGAGTGGCTGAACAAGTTTATACTCCCAACAACAACTCAGTAGGGTTCCCTTTTGGCCACAATCACCTCTAACATCCGTCATTATTAGATTTTTTGATCATAGCCATTCTAACTGGGGTGAAGTGGCATCTCAATGATGTTTTGATTTGCTTTTCTTTGATGGCTAGAGAAGTTGAGCATTTCTTTATGTGTCTACTGGTCATTCTTATTTCTTCTTCAGAGAAGTCTCTCTTTAAGTCTTTAGCCCACTTATTAATGGGACAATTGTTTCTTTGAGGATTTGTTTTTGGGTGACTTAATTTTTTGAGTTCTGAGTATATTTTAGATACGAGGCCCTTGTCTGCTGTAGAGCTAGCGAAGATCTCCCAGTCTGTGGGCTTTCTGTTGATCTTGCTAGCTATCTCCTTTGCCATGCGGAAGCTCTGCAGTTTCATGTAATCCCATTTGTCCAACCTTTGATTTGTTGTGCTTCTGGGTCTTTATTAAGAAAAGTTTGGCCTTTGCCAAGGAGCCGTAGAGTTTCTCCTATTTCTTCCTGTAATATTTTCAGGGTTCACGATTGACATTTTAGTAAGTGAGTAAATGCAGAATTAGATTTTGGTTTACCAGAGTAATTTTTTATATAAATTATTTCCGCTCCAGATTGCAAGAGAGTGGGCTATATAGGATATGAAAGCAGGGAGGCAGGTCTCAGGGAGGATGGATCTTGGAATGAGGACCACATTATTATGCTAAGAACACCAGAATTGTGATCCACACCATCAGCCCTTCCATCATCAATCACTGACTAAACCACAAATTGGGTCAATTGTTTTGAGGGGGAAGAGGGAAAATGTTAGTACACTTGAACTAACATTTATCTCTACCAAAATAATTCTACTTCTGGAATCTAGTCCAAAGAATTTTTCAATTTTTTTTTTGAATGGAGTCTTGAGTTTAATCCTGCTTTGTTCTGGACTGTGTTCCTTGCTGCCTTGCTGGAATAAGACTTGTGTACTACTGCAACTGTTTATGGGTTCATGGTGTCTTTTTAAATTTTTGCCTTGTGCTATCCTCAAATTGCAATCCTCCTCCTCATTACCTTCCAAATATATAGACAGATATAGATATAGACAGATATAGACAAAGATAGATATCTATCTATATCCACATATCTACAAATAGGTCTATGTATCTATAGATATGTATGTTTACACATATTTTTATATATTTATTTTTATTTATACATAGGTATATCTAAATATTTATAGATGCCTTTTAGATATATTTATTTCTAGATATATCTATATCTATACTTATTTTTATTTATAGTTAGATATTTATATCTATCTATCGATCTATCCATATGTCTGCCCAATAAGGAATATATATTTGAAGCATTCTGGAAGAAGAATGACCAACATGTCAACATTGATAAACAATTTGGTGGAAATATTTTTAATCCCTTTCTCCAGGCCTACTCTTATTGTTAGATATTGGGCCAATTTATCATCCTTCATGTGAATTGATATTCACATTTCTTTGCCCACAGGATTTTCATCTCACTCTCCGTGGACCAACTATATTGAACTACTATAGATTGTTGAATGTGCTTTACTGTTCTAACCTCAGAAAGAGACATCTTTGGTCTCAGGACTCTTCTAATTGTGCAAATGACTCATTTTCTGCTTCACTCCATGACCTTTTCTAGTGCTACAGGCTACAAGTGAACTCAACTAGAAAGCAAGATAAGTCAACCTTGGAGCAATTCTACATCATTGGGGATAGGAGGGAGGAGTTAAAGTCTATAGTCTCTCGTGTCTTTTCTGTAGAAATTTGTGAAGTCATTCTTTTTTTATATTTTTATTTATTTATTTATTTATTTATTATTTGTAAACATACTGTACAGAGGGGTTACAATTACATGGGCAGGATAATGCGGACATTTCTTACCAAGCATTGCAGCCTCCTCCTTTGGTTTACCCTTCACATCCCTTCCCAGCCTCCCCCCTCCCCCCCAATCCCAACCCTTCTCCTACCCC